>NC_134311.1:42924999-43224999 GCF_949628215.1 Phalacrocorax aristotelis
AAGTTGGAAAGGTGGGCCTGTGACAACCTCACGAGGTTCAATAAGGCCAAGCGCAAGGTCCTGCACCTGGCTACAGGCAATCACTGGTATCAATACAGTGTGGGGGATGAGAGCAACCCTGCAGAGAAGGACTTGAGGATGCTGGTGAACAAAAAGCTGGACATGAGCCAGTAATGTGTGCTTGCAGCACAGAAGGCCAACTGTATCCTGGGCTGCATCAAAAGAAGCATGGCCAGCAGGCTGAGGGAGGTGATCCTGGCCCTCTATTTCACCCTGGCGAGGCCACACCTGGAGGCTGTGTCCAGCTCTGGAGCCCTCAACACAAGAAGGACATTGGCCTGTTGGAGCAGGTCCAGATGAGGGCCATAAAAATGATCTGACGGCTGGAGCACCTCTCCTATGAAGACAGGCTGATAGTTGGAATTGTTCACCCTGGAGAAGAGAGGGCTGTGGGGAGACTTATTGCAGCCTTCCAGTACTTAAAAGGGGCCTATAGGAAAGATGGAGGCAACCTCTTTAGCAAGGCCTGTTGAGCCAGGACAGGGGGGAGTAGTTTTAAACTATAGGAGCGAAGATTTAGACTGGATATAAGGAAAAAATTTTTACAATGAGAGTGGTGAATCACTGGCACAGGTTGCCCAGAGAGGTGGTAGATGCCCCATCCCTGGAAACATTCAAGGTCAGGTTGGACGGGGCTCTGAGCAACCTGATGTAGTTGAAGATGTCCTTGCTCATTGCGGGGGGGTGGGGTTGGACTACATGACCTCTAAAGGCTCCTTCCAACCTATACCATTCTATGATTCTATTTAAAAAAACCGCCATGAGAGGGAGCCATAGCCTTTCTGAATGTGGTTATTACTGCAGCAGGACACATGCAGGATGATCCCAGCAGGAACAGGCCGTGGTTTAATCAGGCATCAAGCACACGTTGAGATCTTCCTCATGGTTTGAAAGGTAGGTTTTTTTGATTTAGACTCTCATTTCTGCCCAATGTAAACTTGTAAACTACAAGCATAAATTTAACTTGTGCCCAATTTTAAAATTATCCCTATTTCAATGTCAAGAGGTTAAAACATCTGATCTGGCAGAACTGCATTCAGACCAAAGGGCTGTTTAGAGACAATAGTTTAGGCTGTTTTTCTGCCTTCAATGTCTTTTGGCACACTAACTTCAGCTCCCATATTCTGTGCATAACTCTGCTGCTGCAAAGAATCCTGTGTCTTTGTATCTCTTTTGGCATGCCCTCTTTTTCAATAGGCTCTGTGCCTGTAAATAGACTTATTAAACATTAGGCTAATGATTCTTGAAAGTCAATATTCTTTTCAATGTAGACTGGAAAAAATGAGCCAACTAAAAAAGGAAATATATTATTTTATATTTTCATTATTGCTGTAGAGGGAGGAAATTTTAATATGGTTCTCCTGCCTAGAATAATTTTTGTAAAGCAGTATGTTGGTTAGACATGCATTCAGTGGAGATGAAAGGCTGAACACGGCTCTCACAACAGAAGGGACACTTAAATTGAATATGTATAGTAAAGGGAGAAAAAATTCCCCATCTGTGGTGTTGTGTCCCAAAATTTTCGTAGCTCAGTTGCCATTTTCCCTCAGTAAAGAGGCAGTGACATATTCTTAAAAAAAAAGGCAAGATTTTACACATTTATGCTGCGATATTTCTGGCATATCCAGTAAGATTTTTGTTTTCAGGTGATATCTATAATTTACCTTTGCTCTGATCTTTAACTAGGCAGAAATGATACTGCATTGGTCATGCTGTATGTCCCAGGGGGCTGAAAGTTCTCATTTAGGTGTCACAAAAATGATAACAAATCAGACAGAGATGAAAATGGATAGAAAAAGGCTAACTCTGATGCAAACAGAACTTAACTTATTGCTTGTCAGAAAAGAAAGTATGTAGAAGAAATGCAGCTCAGAGGACAGATAGTAGTCATGCAGTCAGTGTGACTCCTGTGAGAAGAACTTTTATTAACAGTTTAAACTGTTCTTTGGAACTGTTTGTAAAACATACTTTTATTTTGCAAATAGCTGTCTGAATTACAGTCTGAATGCTCTGTAATTTACTGCTCTTTTCTATGGTTTCTCTGGCATCACCAGCTCCTCCCTTTTCCTCCTCCCCTAAAATTTAGGAGCAGAACTGTCTTTGAAAGTTTTTCACTCTAGCCTCAAACAGCTGCAGAAACTCTGAAGGAACTGTCTAAATAGCAAAGCACAACCTACTTCCATCAATGCAACAAGTCAATATGCCTTGTCACTCAAATCCTGAAAAGGAATTATTTCCTAACGGAGTCTACCTCCATAAAAGAAGCAAAACAGAATCAGGAGTGACACATTTTCAGTCTTTAAAAATTAATAATCATAGTTTGCAAAGAGAACACATGCTGTACTTAAAATACTGAATTTCTTCAAAAATAAGACTGGGTAAGACTAAAGTCGTCATGTAAAAAATTGTGTATATATACATAATCTATTAATATTTCTACAACTATTTTATTTTAATAACTTGTTTCTTTCTGGATAAACTATTGATCATAGTTCTTCAATGCTACATAATAATATAATTTTACTTGTTGCATGATAGTATATTAATTAATATTTATATTAAAATTATTCAGTTAGAAGAAAGGAGGTTTGAAAAACCAGTGTTTTATGTTTGTTTAAACTTTAGTCTCTAATGTTGTGTTGTTTAGAAAGTGTCGTGGTTTTCTGGCATATAATAATAGCAAAAAAGCTATACACCTAGAATATGCTGCATATGTTTTTCATAAGCAAGAAAATATAATGGCAATATATTTTAGAATTGTATAATAATAGAATAGCAATTTCAGAAGCACTGACAGGAATAATAATTAATTTAACTTTAAAAGAAAAATCAAAGAATATGTAGTATATTTTGGGGGAAAATTGTCTATAGGAATAGACATGTGCTTCTGATCTGTGTTTGAGTTATACAGCAGAAAAAGATTAAAGCAAATTGTTCATTATTTAATGAATTTTGTGTCTCACCAGCAACATCTTTAGATGTGAGGACAGCTGAAGAGTCTTACAAATGTGTTACTGACTGAGGATCTCTTATTCTCTTTGTGGATCCTGTAAAACCCTCTAATTTTTCACCTGATAAAAATGAAAGAAGCAGATAATACCTGCAAGTCCAGCTATTACTTGAAATCTGCAAAGCACTTGTATTTAATGGCAGCTTATGGAGGATGAGTTTTATTAAGTATAAGCCGAATCATAATCAATACTGGCAATAGCTAGGTTTTTCTTTTTTTTTCTTATAAAGGCATGTGTGATTCTTAGCTGACATGTGTGTGCCATGACACACACTGTAGTGAACACTTTTTCATTTCAGAATCTATCATATACAGACATATTCACAGCACTGTTGCACAGTTATGAGATGATAGGGCTGCTTGTTTTTGCAGGTGTCTTTGTTGCTATGAAGTGGAAGAAGAATGGTAAGAAAAGGATGAGGAGGCCTCTGGTCCTTGACCCCTTGACTGGAATGAATCTTAATGCAGCTTGGAGAAGATCCTCATACAAAGATCCTAACAAAATCAAGAGGGAAGTATGGAGACATGTTTCAAACAAAGCTGGGATCCATGCCGGTGGTAGTTCTGAATTACATTGACACATTTAAGCAGGCTTAAGAAATACAAGGAGAAAGCTCTGTTGGCAGATCAGATCTTTATAGTTTTTCTCTGACTGAAAATGAGGGATGTATGACTTTTAATAAAAAATATGGAGAGGGACAGAATGTCCACAAGGAGATTGCAAAAAATGCCCAGAAAAAGCTGGCATTGAGAGCAGACAAAAACCTCACAAGAACAGATACACTTTGAAGTTTCAGAGACTGTGAGAACATTTAGGAAAATCTCAGACACAGCAAGTAGCTTTCATCTTGCTACCTTCCTCAGCAGATGTTCAGCAAGTGTCATCTGTAACCTGTGCTTTGGTAAAAGGTATAACCAAAATGATAAGGAGTTCCTCACAGTTCTTCAAGCTTACTATAAGGTCATGTAAATCTTCAGCTGTAACAGTGCTGCCGATCTTTTCCCTGCTTATTGTCATCTTTCTGAGCATAAACTAAGATGTGTCTTCACTTGAATTCAGATCAAGGAAGGTTTCATGAACAAAAATATTGCAGAATACTGTATCTCCTATGATCAGGTGAGAAGGTTTGTTCTTAATTCTTCAAGAACCCCTGACTTCAAATAACAAAAGTTAAAACTTGTCTTTGTTTTTTATTTTTGTCCTTCACTTTATCAAGGAGTTGTAGGGTTATGACACTGAAAAATTTATCATCTCTTATTTAAGGTGCACTTTTTATATCTCCTTCCTTTGTTACATTCTGAAAAATAAACAAATAATCCACATATTTTTTGTAGAACTGCATTCAAGATATTACTCATACTCTGACTGCACTATGTGAAAGCCAAAAAGTCAGAGTGGTGAAGTTATGTTGAGAAATGAGCAGACTGCTTCAACTGTCAGTGACCTATTTGGGGCAGGTATTCTTATATTTCAGAAATGCATGTTTTCTTTACTACTTTTTCATGTATTGGGGTCTTCAGTTTCTTCCCCTATTCTTCCTGCTCTCACTAGCATGAAAAAGCATGAGAAAGCATAGGGGGGCACTTACTATTTCAGCATGTTCCAGTATCCTTAAATAGAAGACAAATATCAAACAGAAAAAGGACAAGAAGTTGTGATAATATATCCTAACCAGAACTATTCTTTTACAGCTAGCACTGATGACAATTAATTATTTTAAATACTTCCTTTAAAAATAAGTTAAAACTAATTTTAAACATTTAAGTGGAAAAGGTAGACACATGAACAAATGGATTGAGGAATAGCAATCTTGGGACTATGGAGAGATCGTAAAACAGGAAAAGGTTTCAAGTCAAGTAAAGCTGTCCTTCTAACATTGCTGTTTTTATTGTGAACATTTAAATGTCTGTATAATAATCAGCTTTCTTTTCTAAAACCCCAATACCTTCTAATTTTATCTTTTTTTATGTCTGTGTACTTGCTGAACTATCTCCAAAGCTGCAAGTTGTTAGTTTTTCAACATATGGAATGTGTATTTTCTCTTGTTAAGAAAGCAATATTCTCCTTAAGCAAATTCAGAGCAATATACAATATCAAATATGAAATTCTCCCTTCTTTGTCTACTAGTTTGTGCAACATGCAGTATAATAGCCACAATGGCAAAAATCAACGTTTTAACTACAGACTGGAAGAAGCGTGTAATTCTGAATATTCGGGCGTGATTATACAGCTCAGCAAAGATGTTTAAATTTGGGCTAAACAGATCTTTCACTTATTAACCCTGCTGACACAAAACAAGGTGACAGTGACACAGGTTCTGTTCCTGGAGTCTGTTGACATTTTCTTGCAAAGTAATGCTTACTAATTTCAAAAAGCTCAACTTTTCAGTGTTACTGTGCAATAGAGGGAAAGCAAAAGGCACACTGGGAAATAGGGGATATCTGGAACCACAGAGAGCTGGATGGTCCTGAGCTAGAAGAAATAATACCACAGAAGAAAAAAAGAATATGTTTCATAAAATATTGATCCTGATGGTTTTTTTAACTCCCTCACATTAGTTTAGCTCTTGTTTTAGATCTCAGTAGTTACAAATTTTTGTGAGATTATGCATTAGGATCCAAACAATTATTTCTTGAAGTTCAAAATCTATAGGATAAGTATTCAGTCTGGACCCATTTACACACAGAACGTGTATAGTACACAGTGCATGAAATGCACTAACCTACTTACAGTTATGACATATGCTTGTAGATCCCACTCTCAGCAATGAGAATTTTAGCTGAATTTTATAAGAGAACACATGCAATCTGAAAATCACATGTGATTGGAAAGCTTTTGAAAGGCTGACAGAGGGATTGTTTGGGTTCCTGCATCCCTATTATCCTGTTAGGTCTCAAAACTCCTGGTTTACTATTCAATAACTGTCATATTCAATCAAAATTAAATATATTCTAGGAGACATTAATCCACTACTTGCTTGACATGGGTAAAAGGAAAGATTCAAACACCACTTAGAAGGCCTGGATCCATCTTACATTGTTACCAAAGGCATAGTTCCTATCTATACTAATGAGAGTGCAATTGCTTATGCTAAGGGTTGTTTCTGTGAGATTTTATCTTAATTTACAGCTCAAGCAAGTTCAGGGAGGTCAGAGAGGAGTATGAATTTCCATTACCTTAACCATTAAAGATTTAACCCTGTATTATTCTGCATCTGATTTTAATCTATCTCCATTTAAAAGAGAATTATCTTCAGTGGAAATTGTGATTATAAAGACTTATAATTTGTTGTGTGTTTCAGCTTTTGAAAGATATTATAAAGTAGAAGGCAATTAAATTATGGCTATTCACACAAAATGCCTAGGAAAATTTGCCATGAAAATGGACTGCAATGTGACTGTGTTTTAATATTAGCAACTGCTTTTTTAAAGATTGTGTGCAGTTTGACTCTTTAGTAATCTAGTAATATTATGTGTCAAGGTATTGATAGCTTAGGATGTAAAGAAATGGTGAAATAAAAATGTTGAGCCCATTTTAGGGCTAATTGATAGAAACTGCAGAAATCTATTGTAACAGCAGTATAATTCATTCCTGAACATCTGATATGAGCTTTGTTTTTATATTTTCTAGACTTTTCAATATATTTCTCATTACTAATTAATGAAATTACAATTACAAAATGTAAAGAAGACATTACAGTCCCTTTTACTACTATACAAAAAGATAAATTCAATAAATGTAGTTACTATATTCTGGCCATTATATTTTTTAATATGTAAGCTGCCAGTTTTTCATATAATATCAATTTCTATTTTTAAACAACAAAAAAAGAATTAATGAAATCTCAATTCTCTAAGATCAAGTATGATTTTACATCACAAGAAATATTACAAATAGCATCTTAATTCATTTATACTATCATAAATCGAACATAATTATTATTGATAACTCTACACTATAAAATACATTTAAAAAGAAAACTTCCCTCTTATATACCCTATTGCATTGTTTCTATGTACTGCAGTACATTATTTATTATAACCATTAAGATGACATTTTAAAGCAAAGAAAAATATTGAAATTATTGTTTAAATCTAATTCCCTAACTTTTTTTCAATAGAGATGGTTCATGGTCTTTCACTGAAAGATGATGTTTAATGCCATTTTAATTAATCATCGAAATAATAAATTTGCTTATATCTGGTGTGGAGTACAAACTACTTATAAAAGAGTTCTGTCTTTCTGCACCATGATGGATTTAGCCAAATTATTTGCATATAAAACATACAAACAAGTTTTGCATGCAAGTAATTTCTTAATTTTTCTTTTGTCTTTTTTGAAATGCCACAAACCACTCAACTACATTGTTAATCAGTGGAATTGCAAGTGTAATTTTAATGCAGGTGCAAGATAGGAATCCATATCAAAACCCCACTGTACAAGACAGTTTTCAGATACGTAGAACACTGTATCCCCTATCAAGACTCTTCTTTCAATCTAAAAATGTACCTACAGGTTAAATATTGATGTTCTTATTTCAGTTGCATTATTTAGTTACATCGACAAACACAAATTTGGAGTAGTAAAGTTAATTTAAAAGGACAATTTTCTCCTCTTCCTCTTCCTTTTCTTCTATATTTGCATTGCACAGCTAACATAAATGTGTATAAAATTTTAAATATTTTTATTTTTTCTGGACATATGTTGGTCCTTCTTTTCACTCATGAAACTGATTTCTGTCTCATTAGGCCAAAGGCAGGCACTATGGCAAATAAATCTTTTTTACAGAATAATTGTAATGACACCTTAAGGTGTCACCTTAAGGTAAAATATAATGCTTAATTTTGTAGGTTTTGATACAGCTACAAAAGGATTGCACTGGTGTTTAGCCTGACTTTCTTTGTCAAAGCCCAGAATACTATACAGCAGTAAATTGGTAAATGGTCTGAAAATTTACCTATATAATAATGTTTAGACATAGATGAGATATGATCTGTTTAATTTGAGAAGTTCTCTTGGATCTAAGATTTAAATATGCAGCAAAACAGCTCTTCTGAAGCATGCACCTCATTTTTTTTAAATAGTAAATGGAGAAATGTTGGCAGTTTTAAAAGACTCCAGAGAGAGAGTTAGTCTACCTAAGTAAGCTTTTTTGCCTATGTGGATCCCATCTACAGTTAGAAACTCTGATGCCTTTCTTTTTTCTAATTTATTGTACAGGTAGATATAAAGAGAATAGTCATCATGGGTAAAGGTGCTAGACTATGGTAGCATTCCAGCTGGACCAGAATAAAGAATCCAATCCATTGCCACCGCCATGTGCAATTTCCTTCTCTTCTGGCCACAGAAAAACTGGAATTGTAAATTGGAACATATATAGTTTAAATGGAACCGTACATTTTAGAATTGGACTCTCAGTGGCAAAGGTAGAAACATCACAGTAGAGACTTTGTATGCAAAGAATCACTCAGATTATTTTTTTTTTTTTTTTGTGGAGCTTTATCATTTTTCATTTTCTTTGAATTTTAGACAGGAAGATTACATTTCTTGGGGCAGCCTCTGTGCTACAATTCTGCACTAGTTGTGCCAGATGTTTTCTAGCTGCAGTGCATATGTTGTATGAACATATTTATGTCTCTTTCAGCAGCTTCAATCTTTACTTCTGCACAAACAGACAGCTACCTGTATTTCAAGGACATGTATTAATGGTATATCATTGGTAGAGGTGAACATGAATGCATGATTCTGTTATTTCCTTTTTTCCTCTGTACTGCTGAAGACACTATACTAGATGGATACCTGTGTTTTCATCAGTCAAACATGGATGTAAGTTGGATTTTACTGGATATTGTATTTAGTCATTATAGGCTTTTGGTGTTACCAGTATTGAATATTCAGAACTTTTGCTTTTCCATTGTAGTGGCACTGTTCATTTATTTAATCAAAAGTGAAAAAATAATAGCTCTATTACTGTAGGCATATATTCTATTAATATACTTTGCAATTAATTTAAAAAAAAATCATAGTGACGTCCCCTTAAAAATTACGACTTGCAAACCACGTCCATCTGGGACTCCTCTTCAAAATCAGGTATCAGATATGCCACAGTGATTTTTGCCTATCTGCCTGTGTGTCGTTGTTCAGCCTCAGCTGGCAACTGAACACCACGCAGCCGCTCACTCACTCCCCCCACCCCTGTGGGATGGGGAAAAGAATCGGACGAGCAAAAGAACTTGTGGGTTGAGATAAACACAGTTTAATGATTACAATAAAATGATAATGATAAATGATTATGATAATAATGACAAAAATGTTAATATAATAAAAAGGGAAAAGGAAGGGAAAGGGAAAACAGGAAAAAAAACCATGGAAACACAAATGATACAATCGCTCACCACCCGCCGACCAACGCTGCCCGTCCCCGAGCCGCGATTGCTCCCTCCTTCCCCGGCCAGCCCCTCCCAGGTAGCATACTGGGCATGACGTTACATGATATGGAATATCCCTTTGGTCAGTTTGAATCCTCTCTCTTAGCTGTGCCCCCTCCCCTCCTGGCTTCTTGTGCACCCAGCAGATCATGGGAGGCTAGACATGTCCTTGACTAGTATAAGCACTACCTAGCAACAGTTAAAACATCTGTGTGTTATCTCAACAGTTTTTTTTTCCATGCTAATTTCAAAGCACAGCACTATACCAGCTAGAGTGAAGAAAATTAACTCTATCCCAGCTAAAACCATGACACTGTGCTGGGGTATGTGGAAGCTTTCCTATGTTAAAAGAATGAAATTAGCAAAATTTCACTGTCTGCTCTTGAGAAAAAAATTTCTATTAAGATAAAAGCAAGTGCCTCATCACCTATATTCACCCATCATTCACAGCTCCTATTGTAGTTATTAAGCCTTGATTCCCTTAGAAGCCATGTTGAAGGAAAAAAATATCCAGAGGTTAATTTCACATTTTTTTCCTTGAACTAGAAGACTGACATTGATTTCTGTCATAAGATGAGGAAATTAGACAGGCAAACACCCAGCCTTATTATGTTTGATTTTAGAACACCATGGATGAACCCAGGCCTATTCAACCCTGCAAGATTTGTCTGTGACAACTGTCCAATAAACAAGGACCTAACTGAAAAAGTAATGATCTTCAGACTTGGCAAAAGAACGTGGTTGGGATACAGCTTTGCTCATGTAGAAATCTTCATCTTAACTATGTTGCAACATGGACTAAGTATCAATAGTTCACAAGGCCAGAATTTCGTTCTCTCCCCAGATTTTGGGCTAGCAATGAAACCTCTGCAGTTTGAAATTTCAGTATCACTGAGAACATAAATTTCAGTGGTTTTGGCCCAATTTTTACACAGGCACATGTATCTTGCGAAATCTCTGACTCTGAGAAACAAGAGGCTTTTAGTCTTTGTATCAAATGACATTTCTTTTTCTGAGCAAAACAGTTTTAGTTCCATTTCTAGTTTGGTTTTGTAATTTAAGGATAATTTGATAAATGTAGCATCACAGAGAATTTTCCAGTTTACTTTTACACAGTGCATATGAGCTCACTTTCTCCGGCATTAATTGTAGTCCTTAAACTGAGAAGTATAAATAATCTGAATTCTAAATTTAGTTTTGAAACGATTCTACAAATGATTGTCAAGCCTTCCTTTTAGAACTTGTAGGTGGCCTGTCCATGGCTTTGGTAAAACAAGATCATGTAAAAAGAAGAAAAATGGGGAATGAAATACATATCCTGCATGTGATGCTGTGGATGTGGTCATACATTGTGGTTATACATTACTGTACTAGTATGTAAGTACCAAAGGATAGAGAAAAATAAAGAGCTTCACTTGATGAAGATGTGTATCTAGGAGAGGCAATCGAAGATACTTAAAAAGAGAGAGAGATAGCAAAAGTCAGTAACAAATGCAATTCTCAGGAAAAAAGCTACTTGTTTTTCTGCAGAAACATTACATCATCATTCCTGTGGCTAAGTAAGTATGTTCATGGTCTGTCCTTTGTATAATATTTCTTTTAGCTAGAGAAACGACCTACTGAAGTGTCAATCATTTCTTCTGTGTACTGAGAGATGGACCTAATATATGTTACTAGTTATACTGTCTAACAAATTATTTCAATAATAGATTTCAAATCTGTAAAACAAGTTCAGTTTAAATTAATCTTTAACATATATGTATGACACTTCAGAGTATCCCCTGTAAAAAACAGGTAAGAATAGTGCACTTTGCACTCACTGAATGGGTATGCTTAAAAATATGCTTTGCAAAGGTTAAATATGGCTATTTCACTCGTATAAAATTTCAGAATTTGAGTCTAAATGTTAGGTGAGTAGTTGATGTTGCATCTTCTGGTTTACAAGAGAACAATGATATACCCAGTAACATGGTAATCTCACTAAAGATTTTAAAGATACCATTTACAATTTTTCTCTTTCTTTGTTCCCAAACTATTTGTCAGCATAAAAATATTTGATTGTGCTGCCTCACCAATAATAATAATGCTTGTAAAGATTTCCCCCTGACCCCTTCTGCTGAGAATAGTTGCCCATGATCATATTTTTCACAAAGCAGCAGTATTTAGTGAAACACAACTGTTTTCCTATCTCAGCATTAGTTAAAAGAACTATATTCATCCCCCTAGACTCCTACAAATGCTGGGTGTAACCAGTGAACCAAATCTACCACAAACTCTGCAATGAAAGGGACTTGCCACAGCAAAAGGCCCCTAATTTCTCTGGCATTGCCAGCACATTATAGAACCAAGGTATGCTATCTCTAGAAGCACCCAAGCAACCACTTTCACAAAGTGTTTGTCATGTGGAGGACTTGTTTGCCTTGCAGAGCATGCCATTAATGTCCTCACATGCTTATGGGGCTAGAGAACAGGTTTAATTGCCAATTGCCTCTAGTCAATTTCAAATTATTGGGTTTTATGTGTTTCAGTGAGTTAAAGATGATTCATAGGGCCAAAGCTGTAGATGTGGCTTTTGCCAAAGGGATACTGAAATAGAGGAACAAAGGAATGAAATGGCTGGATGAAATGAAATGGAGTCAAAAGCAGGAACTTGGTAAGTAAGGAGAAACCAAAGAGCTGAGGCACTGAAATAATGAGACTGAGGCAATGATAGGAGCAGAAGACTCTAATGAGCTCAGTTTGTGCTCGTTGCGCAGATGAAGGCTGGGAGGACGCACCTCTGGTATTGCCCCTGACTATACCATAAAATCACCACAAGAGCAAGCATACAGTGATCTCTTGAGAAGCAGTAATCCTACCTGCACTGAAGCCAGAGAGATGTCTGAGACAGCCCCATTGCCTAGACGTTGTGTTCGCTTGGGGATGGAGGCCATACTCCAGTCTCAGCCCATGGCCTCTACTTGTCTACACCTCTGTCACACTCTGATGCAACTGGTTGCTCTGTTAATCCTGAGCCTGACGTTGCAGGTGCTATAGAAATAGCCAGAGTCTGCAGTGACAGGACAGTCACTGCTCGTGGGCACAAAGTGAGGCAAAAATTCCCACTTAGTTCAGGATTATATTTGTAATAAATGAAATATATTGCATGCAGCATTTGGACAAAATAATCTGTCTAAATAATTTTCAGTTATGCTCCTGCATCTACAGCTACCATTATGAGAGTAAATGGTATGCATATTGCATTACACAACACTACTGTGAAACATAGTTTAGGAAACAATTTTACTGTGACTTGGATTTGATGGGAAGGAATAGATTTGGCTGTGCTGAATGAAACAAGGGGCTATTCTTTATTATTTAATAACAATTTGATGTTTCAATACTTATTTCATAGAACACAAATTTTCCATGTGAGTGGAAATAAAGACCGGGCTAGGCTAAGTAGAGGATATAATAGTAAGAACAACTAGCACTGTTAATATGCTTTCTTATATGTGAAATTTGCCTCATATGATTAAATGAAAGAAAATACATCTAAATAATTTTCTCTTACCCTGATCAGTTAATTTGGAAAAATAGTACCAAATTAACAAGTTCACTAAAACAAAAGCAAAGTAAAGGTTGAAACATCAATTACCAGTATAGTACTGTTCATTACTGATAGAAGGACATAAATACATAAAATTTATTAAGGGATATATTTCAGAAAATTAACCAATGAAATAAAAATCATCATTACTAGACAGAGATGAAAAAATTTTATTTATGACACTTAAGAAAAAGTGGATAAATATAAAAAAAAGAGAAGAAACTCAATGTAAAATGAAGAGAAAGAGAAAAAAAGTAGATACTGCAAAGTTGAAAAGTATTTTCTGCCAGGATCTGAATGTAAAGTTCCCCCAGGGATGCCAGTTTCAGTAGCAGCTGAAACTGCTTTACTTTAACTCAGATTTACTTAAGTGCAGGAAAGACAAATCTTTAGAGTTTTCCCTTAAGAGTTAAATTTTGGAATAAATACCTTGAGGGCTTTCTTTGTCATTGACATTTCTGTCCAGAGCTGATCTATGCCATTTCCAAGAATCTAACACACATCACACAGCACTTTACTGTGCAAACAGGGAAGCCAGTGACACTTGTGTGTTCACAACTTCATTTCTTCTGACTATTCATAAGTGAAAAGAGCAATCCTGCCAATTCTCACTCTTTGGAGAGGTGTGTGGTGGGGAAGATTGCTCCTGTTCCACCACACAACCCTAGGTTCCCTGAGAGATTAAAACTAAAGCAGATTTCAAACCTATTTATTCCTGTTAACAGTAAAATAATTTGAAGTCTGCTGAAGAACAGAAATTTAAAACCTCACCTGTATTTTAACAGGATGAACAAAATCTTATTTATTAAAAATAAGTAACTCCATTAAGGTAAACTAACTTTCTGCAATGAATAAGAAATCAGCATATTCATTTCTCATCACCTGGAAAACAACTTGTGGGTGTGTGTCAAACCTCAGCTGTGGAATTGCAAAGCAAGGACAGATTTCTCCTAAATTACTAGGGAAATTGAACAGAATAAATCTTGGGCCTAGGCAATTTGTTAAAAACTTGCACTATCTAAATTTATGGTCGTTAAAGTATTTAAGTAGATAAATAAGAAAACCAGACCCATAACCAGACAGATTAGACTGCATGGTAATTTTCTATGCTCTTAAATAAGTCCTTAAGAAGTAACAACAAGAAGAAAAACCTCTCTCTCCAACTGGCTTTATCTGATTATTGCTCATTAAAGTGGGACCCAAACATATAAACAGACGGGGAGCAGCTACCTACAAAGTCCATGCTACCAGAAGTTATCACTGTATAGCCAATTGTCTGCATTGGATAGAAAAATATCACTGTTACTAGCAGTCTTGAATTCCTTTGGAAATGTAAGTGAAAATGTGCCCCAGAGCCCATCTGCAGTTTCCTCAGACAGTGACCAACACTTCTGAAGGCACATTTGTTCAACAGGGAGCAGGGAGCAGAGAGCTCTTACTGTGCAGCCAGGCATGCCCCTGGCTTTACTCTAGACAGTCAACATCAATAGAATGATGGAATCACAGAACAGCCAAGGTTGGAAGGTACCTCAAAAGGTCACCTGGTCCAATGTTTCGGGAGAAAGGGAGCCTAGATGAGATTATCTATCACCCTGTCCCAATGCATCTTGAAAAACTCCAACAATGGGGACTCTGCAATGTTTGTGATTGATTGTTCTCAGTGTAAAAAAATTCTTTCTTATGTTGGGAAGAAACTTATCCTAGTCCAACTTGTACCTGTTGCCCCTTGTATTCTCCATTTGAAGACAGAGGCTTCTGTCCTCTTTGTAGCTGCCCTATAAGTACTGGAATACTCCCCTGAGCTTGCTTTTCTCCAGTGAGAAGAGACTTAATTCCTTCAGTCTTTCCTCACAGGGCAGGTTCTCCAGCCCTTTGATCATCTTTGTGGTCCTCTTTTGACCATGTCCAGTCTTTCTTGAATAGTGGGGCCCAGAACTGGACCTAGTAGTCCAGGTGTAGCCTGGCAAGCACTGTGTAGAGTGGGGTGATCACATCTCTATGTCTGCTAGTAATACCCCTGAGAATGCATCTCAGGATCCAATTTTGCCTTGGTTGCTGCGGTAGTGCTCTGCTGACTCATGTTCAGCCTGTTGTTCATTAGGACCCCCAGGTCCCTTTCAGAAAGACTGCTCCATAACCACACAGACCTGAGCCTGTGCTGAGCTATTTGGTTTTGTCATCCCAGATGCAGGACTTACACTTTGTTAAATTGCACACAGTTCTTGCTAGCCCACTGTTCCAGCCTGTCCAGGCCTCTCTGAAAGATGGCTCTCCCTTCTGATGTGCCCAGTTACATCAGGAAACTTGGTAAGGGTGCTTCCAGTCCCATCATCCAGACCATTTATGAAGATATTGAACAGTGTGGGGCCCAGTGTAGACCCCTGTGGGACCCTGCTTGTGACAGGCTGCCAGCCTTAGAAAAAATGCTAGTTCTTTTAAACAGAAGTCTCTTCAGAATTATTATTCTCATTCAGTGATTGCCTCAAAAAATATGGACTCAAGGACATGAGTTAAAATTGCTCCAATTCTTTTCCTTTGTAACTTGTATTACTCTGTCGTACTCTGAGTAGCAGAGGTATATGGAATATGGCTTGTGTGTGGAAGAGACAAACTTGTACAGAAAATACTGAGGACCATACCCTAAGGTTAACAATTTCATCTTTTCTGGTTTCATTTTCACATTAACAATATTAATTACACAATGCCTCATTTTTCCTCTGTTTTTAGAATGTATTATAGGGTTTACATTAGCTGACTGCTGCTGTTAGCTTGCTTTCCAATTCTCTGACATAGTTGTGGCCTTCAAGTAACAAAAAGAAAAAAGAAAAGAAAAGTAAAATATTATATATTTTATTGCCAAATGAACTAGACATCAACAGTAAACTTACATTTAGAGGCTGCCTTCTCTAGGAAGAAGGATGCTACTGTTATTTGTTTCAGGTGATGTCTATGGCATTAATTTTTGTTTCTATGTGATGAACAAGGTGGCGTTACCTGACTGCCTAATTGTTTAAAAGGTGCAAGATTTTCATGTGAACTGCAAGCCAAAACCTGGAGGAGGAGATGAGGGGAAGCCAGGACAGAAGAGGACATCCCATTTCTTTTCTTGCGCCAGGGTCAGGCCAAGTAGGGCCAGACCTGAGGGAAACTTGTTTCAGTAAAAACTATCTAAGTGAAGGCACATGTTTCCACTAATGGTGGTGACCATTTCAGTTGAGGTGATTTTTAGTTTAGGTACAATGAGATACATTTCTCCGGGAGATGAACAATTCTGCCACCAGGCAAAAGCATGTTTTCTGTGGAACATGAGAAGGGATGAAAACTCTGCCAGAAATTTGCCTTTAATGCTTTAAAAATCATAAATTAAAGCCTTCACTGTCTAGAAAGCCTGTGTCTGAATTTTAGAGGCAAAAATCAAAGGCTTTTTCAGATAAATACAGTCTGACAACACTGATATTACTACTCATGTCATAATCTTTTTCTCCCCCTTCTCCATTTGAAGATGTGAGTACAGTGAAAAGGCTTTATCTAGCATAAAATTAAAAAAAAACCCAACAATCCCTAAATTAAAACTCAGGTCCCCCATATATTCCATCAGTCCAGCTGACTTTGCATCATGCTGCCACTACCTTGCATTACTACTGTGAAGCCTCTCTTTTTTTTTTCCATCACTCTATATGTGGAATAACATTAAAACACATTAGAAAAGATGAAAGTCCAAAACTGTATACCTGAAACAAGCAATAGCCAGAGAGCTGTAAAACTAGGACTGGATTACAAGTAGAATCTTAATGATTCCTTTAAAGCAAAGTATTATTTAATGTTGATTTTCATGAATGCTTTTTACATCTGCTCAGATGAACATAGTAGAAATGAATTAATCTGATGGGATTAAGATTTCTGTGCCAGCTAAAAGTTAATACAGTGACAGATCTCACATGGGGGAGAAAGCACCTGAGACTATGAAGGGTTAATGTGAGAGCTGCAGATGCCTGAAGAACATGAAAGAATTGAGAACTGCACATAGAAGCATTGCTTTTATCTTATGTATAACGTGCCTTAAGCTAAAGAGAGTCATGTCTGCCAAGCATCTCTGCTGTAATGATAGAGTACAGCAAATTTCTGCTGGAATAGTGACATCAAAAAAGCTATATAAAGTAATACCAGAGTTTTATCACTGTATAAGATAATGAGAAAGCCATTACCAAGGTGGACAATCTAACTGTCCTAGGAATTGGTGCGTTTCAGGTTGGGTGTTATGGAGAGCTAAGGAGCAGCCCCTGAAGACACCCTAGATGAGAAACACTGTGCCTCTCATGTTAGAACAGGGCAGGAAGATGCTGGTAAGATACAAACTTGACATTTCATTTCTTTCAGACTTTTTCCTAGTAAGAGAGCTTTAGCCATGCTATGGTAATGAAGCTCATGGGTTCTTTGTACTAGTTAATAAATTATGTAACGAAAAAGTGTATTTGACTATTACCTCTATAAGGTAATGACAGGCTTTAAATTTAATGAACAAATTGATGTAAAATGCAAATATGTATGGGAACCAATGTTTTTCTCGTTCTTTTTTCTCCATAAAACTATTGTCATAATCCAAAATATCAATAACAAAAATGTTTTGCAAAACAGAGATTTTTTTGGTCAAATTTTATGTAATGAAGGCTTTGGGCTTGTAACTGTCAGAGCTGTTTCTTCTTGCCTTTCATACTGGTTTTAGATGGCGTCCAGATTTTGGAAAATTGGTAGAAACAGTACATGTAAAAATGGAAGATGACTGATGGTATTTGCTTCAGGAAACCAAACATCCCTTATCCACTATTTTGAGAACACAGTGAACACCTTGAACATTTACTCATTTTGGGCTATTGTCTGTGGAAATACTGTTCCAGGGTAATACAACACTGTTTCAATACTGAAACATTATTCTGATTACTCCTTGCAGAATCAGTAATAATTAGTACAGCTTTGCTTCCAGAACACCTACCTATATCATGTCTTTTAGCTACACTTCTTCCTGTTTCAACACTGGCAAACAAGAGATGCACAGATTGGAAATGCACAAGTTTTGCCTTCATGACTTTCACACTAGAAATTTTCAAAGCCATGAAAAAAACAGTCTGGTCCATTTTATTCTATGAAAATTCAAAAGGTAATAAACTCCTAAGAACTCTTTGTGCATCTGCAAATCTTCCCTGAATTAGAAAGGTCAGGTTCCTTGCGTAGGAAATCTGCAAAGTAAAGCTGACGAAATTGTGTGTGGCTGTTTCTAATTTTAGCAAGTAACTTTTAGCTTTGTATCACAAAATCTGCATGAAACAGTGTATTAGACAAATGTTCAGGCAGGTTAAATTGCCAATGCCTTTACATTTCAGCTGTGTTGAAGTGGCAGAACTATTTTATTTCTGTTAGTGAAAACCATTGCAGAAGAAGATTGACAGAGACGTGCTTGATTCTTATTTGTAAGATAACACTATACATCTGTTGTCACTCAGGAGTCAGTGGCTTTACTGTCAAGTTATGAAACATGAATGAGATCAATCCCTAGACCATCTATCTCAGAGTCTTTCTGAAGGGTATTGTCATTGCTTTTGCAGAATTGCACCAGACTGATTCTCTCCTTATACAATTTACCATAAGCCAGGATATATCTTTAAGAAAATATTACTTGCACTTGGAAGAATAATTTTAGCAGGAATGCCTAAGGTACTTGCAGCTGTAGATCCCATATCTCAGATTACAGTAAAATTATTATTTATGATATGATGTTATGCAAAAGATTTCTGGACAAACATGCATCCAATTTTTTTTGTTTCAGTTTGAAATAATTTCAGATATTTCTTATGCTCTATGTATAAGCAAAACAAAAAAATAACTGATAGAAAAGATTCAGACTTATCAAATGATGATATACTAAGTGCCAATAATGATATCTTTTGAGCTGGTGGGTTTTAATAAAGTAATTCTAAATTTTTAATTGTTATTTGTGGGCAGTTTCAGAGTACTTTAGAACAGGTGTTGAAAATTATCACGGGTCTGCTTCTTTTTTCATATATACCAGTGTTTTGTAATTCAATCTCATTGTCTTCCCTGCTAGATATTAGGCAACTCACATATCTGCATTCTGGGAGTTGCATCTTCCATTTTGCTGCTATTTTAGTTTTCTTTTTTTCTTTTCGTTCTCCAGGATCAATTTTTTATTACAGTGGCTGTAGTGAATCTTCATCAGGCATTTTCAATGTCTGATAAATACAGTTTCAATAAGAAATTTGTGTTATCATATTTTATTCAAAAAGGATTTAATATTTTATGAAGTAGATTAAATATTTCCATTTGAATTCTGAAAGATTAGATGCATTAAATAAGAGTTAAGTTATATAAAATTTTTCCTAAAGAGTACTTGACTTCTATAGCAAAGATTCGTCCCTGGTGAGAGAAAAGCATTTTTATATGAAGCTTCTGAAGGGTGTAATTTTTCTGAAAAGTTATTATTTGCTCTCTCAGTATACTGGCCTTTAATTTGATTACATTTTTTTATTTGTTATTGCTTGTTTGTTTCAGTGTACTAGAGGAATAGTAAAATAAAATTATCAAGGATTTATAATGCTTCTGTAATGTATCACAAGCATCTTTTAAAAGAGTAAAATGAGAGAAAATTTGCACATTATAGAAACAGAATTACTTGAAAATAAAGTGGCTTTTTAATTATGTTTTATTTTTATCATCTGAGAATGATATAAGTACGCTTTTTTCAGCTTTCATATTTAAGTCCCAATTTTGGTCTTGCTTAGGTTAAAGTTCCCCTTTTTTGTGTAAAAATGCACTGAAGTGCATTAGTCCCTTCCAAACAAGGAAGTAGTTTGTGAGCTCATAAGGGAGAAAGCCTGGTTTTCTTCCCAGTTTAAAAGTAAAAATAAAATAGGAAAGTATAAGAATAATTGACTAAAACCCCAAACAACTAGTCATCAATTCTCTAAGACATTAGAAACAAAAAATTACTGTATTCAGTAGAATTTTTATTTTCAGTTCTTTCAGTAAGATCTAGATATCTCAGCTGTCTCAGTCAGAGACAGTTTTTGCATTTTTAGCTTCAGAAATACAATTAAATAGCTGCCCAAGGGGATGAGAAACAAATTGTCAGTTCATTAACCTCAGTCAGTACATGCTGTACTTGAATGATTCTTATGAAAATCTAATCAAAATTGCTTTGTTTTCTTATTCTTATTTTTGTCTCTTATGGTATGTTGGTTGATTTAATTAATTTTAAAGGATGTAACAGCTACTATTTTAAACAACATTTTGTGAATCATTTTTATTAAATTTAATTCCCAGCCTTAACATTGACATTAACAGTAAATAAAAATCAATTGCCCAGTAAAGAAATTAATCCTTATCTATGTGCTGCAGAAATAAAAAAAGATATAAAAGCTAGCAACCTTAACAATTGCATATGAAACCATGAAATTTTTTCAGTAAACTCGCATAGGCATGAGAGTAAGTGAAAGAAGAAGCTAAATTATAGGCTTTAGAGTCAAACATTCAGAAAGATTAGAAAAAGAATAAGAATTGTGTCAAACTTTCTTCACAGATAGTCTTTTCACATGAGGACTTTGTTTAAATAGTTAACAAAGCCAACCAAAAAAGTTAATAAAGAAGTTATTACTTTTTGGACAGTTTATTTTGTTTTACACTACTGTACAAAAAATATTCAATTGCTTTACACTAGACAGGTTGATAGCTGCAAAAGAGTTCAAAAATCTCCTTTGACTTATAACAGAGCTCTAGCTTGGCTTCCATACTTTAAAGCTGATTTAAAATTGCCCTTAACTCTCTCACCACCAAATACATCAAATTTCTAACTGCAGCAGGAGATCAATTGGTGGTCTACGTGAACATCTTGAAAGTAATTCGTATATACTTTTTACAAATACTTAGGTTTTTTTCTCTGCCTGTGGTGGACTGGACTAGCACTGATACAGTCTTGATGCTTGGACTGATCGTCAATGGTGCTGCATTGTGGAGTGGTATGTTCGTCACTAAACACTCACATTCATCCTCTTCTTTACCCACTCTAGTTGTTTTTCTCTTGAGCATCATCACCATAATGCATCTGCATTTTAGTGACATAAATGTCCTCGTTTCTTTTCTCTTGCATTCCCTTCCAGTGGTCTTACTGAATAAAAGTGGACTAGCAGCTCAATTGAAACAGGCCATAAATACATTAATTGCATTTGGGAACAGACATTGTGTTCCCAGCAGTATATATTTATAATACACTTATCAATTTGTTTGCATAAAAGCACTGTTATAGAAGCACACTTCATTTGTAGAGCGTGTTCTTTTTGGATAGGTAATTCAAACCTAGAGGAAGAATGTAAAGAACAAACATGCAGTTAAAAAAATATTAAAGGTTGTGGATGTTACCTTCTGAATGCCAGGTCAGTGCTGGATAAAACTTGTTTTCAATTTAGCATATAGGCAGTAACATTGACTTGACTCAGGTGACTAGTGCAAATAAACCACTCATAGTCCCAGGTACCTAAGCCTGGCAGCTGAAAAAACTCCCAACCCTAAGACTGCACATTTGGTATCTAAATTTGCAGCTTGCATTTTCTTCCAGGAACTGAGTATTATAATCTTCAACAACCATTTGTTAAAGACTTTGACTGATTAGAACTATGATTTCAAAGTTTCTAATTTTTAAGCTTTTCTTCATATCTATGATTCCTTCAATTTCACTTTCACTGGAAAAAAAAAGAGGATGAAGAGTTAAAACACTATGGTACAAGAGCTAGCACTTTAAAACAATCACTGAATAGGATTTTGAAGCAGGACAGAGTGAAATTAATTTTGGGCATTTGTGTTTCACAGAGGAAAGTTACCCTTTGGAACCACCTCTCTGCATATATTGCTTTTAGAGACATATCAAATGCCCTATTTTAGACAGCAAAAGGTTAGTAAGATGCATCCCATCCACCTGCAAGCAGATTGATACCTGTTTGACTTAGAAATTTCTTTGTTCAGTCACAGACTCTTTCAGGTTATCACAATGCTGTTTGTTTGCTCATTTTGTTCTGTTTTGTTTTTAAAAGTCTTAAAAATATTTCTTAAAAGGGGTAAGATTTTCAGACACTTATATGCCTGCGTAAGTTTTCTGAACTTATGCAGTGAACCATGGGCTTTTAATACTTCCAATTCATTTCCACTCCAGAGATACTGCAGAAAGTGCTTTTCTGCTTCAAGGTTTCTCTCCAATAACCCTGTCTAAAATGGGGGCCTTATTCCAGTGTTGGTATCTCTCTTACTGTTCCTTTGCTCTTTGGTAAACTTAAAAAACCAAACACAAACCGAAAAAAATATGCAACCAATAAAATAATTAATAATTAACAAGGTAAATATTTTACAGTTTGTGTTCATTACTTACCCATGAAGAATTTTGGTGCATTAACTTGGGATGATGGTTGTTGTGTTAATGTCTGTGTAGGGGAGGTAATGATTTCAGGCAATTTTGGGGCTATTCACTTTGAGATCTAACAACAGCAATATGATAACACATTATTGCACTCTGGTTTTCATTGCATCACTAAAGTATGTGTTTGGGTCACTTTCAGAAGAGAAAACTAAATTCAAACATTTATTTCTTTCAGATATTACCTCTGATGGAAATGCAGATAAGACCATGTTTCATTTATAACCTACTACTAAACGGGAAATCTGTGCATTCTAAATTATTAGATATATGGACATATTAATGCACCTTTTCTTGTAACCTGCATCCAGAGCCATCAAGACACGTAAAAAGATTTGTAAGTAAACAGTAAAATGGATATACAGACGTAAAAATAGACCATGGAAGTCTTTTCACACACAGAAAGATGAGACCATGTAATTCACTAGTTAGCAAAGCTGTGTTATTATTTAGTGTAATCTGCTTAGGGGCTACAGGTATATATCTGCAGATCTCTGTACATAATTCCCATTGAGATTTGCTTTTTGGAATAAGATGTATGTACAGACATCACAGGATATAATCCCAAGCAAATCTCAAATCCTTTAAGAAAAGTTAGGAAAAAGAGGGCATTTTTTCATACCTTCTTGAAAACCATGTGGGATAATACTTTGTAATAAATTACCTTGATTTCCATTTTAAACTTCCGCGAGAGTTCCTCTGGATGGTGGCTCTGACTCCTCAGAGCATGTTGCAGGGTCTTCTGGATAATTCCAGTAATTATACAGTTACAAATAATAAACATATAACCCAGTAAATCTTGTAAATGAAAAATAGTCATTCTCTCAAACCCACTTTCACAACCACCTTCCTTTCCAAAACCAGGTTTTGTGTTACAGAATCAGAAAAAGCATGCCAAATATTTGAAAAAGGGTTTCTACTAAGCTTTCAGAAGATCACACTGTGTTAAATTCATTCAATGGATATTCTGAAGTTTTCTTCAAAAGGGGTTACTTCTGTCTGAATTCTGCATTTGCTGTTGCATTCAGTGCATGGCTGCCAAATTTGGGAGGATTCTGGGTGCGTCTACCTTGGACACCCACTGAGATATTTAGACACAATATACAAAAGACACCTGATTTTCAAAATGACAAAGATACCAAAGAAAGGATGAACACTGGGGTATAAATGTGGAAACCATGTGTTTGCAGGCCATGAGCCAGTATTAAAATTCATATATTAATTCATTAAAATGCACTTAACTGAAGATGTTTCATGGGATACCTTATGGCATGGCAGCAGCATGCATCTAAGCACCTTTTACTACAGTACTGTGTTTTCCTATATTCAAAAGTCAGTTGGCTGAGGATAATTAAGCTTCTCTGAATTGACGAGGATTTCTCACCTGTCAAGGCTACATAAAGACAATCCCTTTTGATCCACTCGGGGATTTTCCCTGTCTGGATACAATCAAAGACAATTTTCTCTGTTTCAACATATTCTAATTCAGACTTTGCTTTCCCAAAATTACTGAAAAGCTTTGTTGAGAGTTGTGTCCTGTCATTAAAAGAAAAAAAAATAATTTGTAAGGAACTGGTTACTTAAACCACAAGAAAGACTCTATTATCCAGAATATCAGAATATGAGGAAGAAATCCTGTAAAAATGTAGGAAAAAAAAAAGATGTTGATGTTGTAGCACAGTCTTGCCAGATAAGCTTATTTCAGCATATTTTATAATACACTGGATAAAACTTGAGTAAGCCACTTAAGCTGAAATGTTTTCCTGCTTTTTTGTAGCTGGTGTTTCTAAGTTCCCTGATTTGTTTCTTAATATAAATGTAGACTCTACTTTGATTCTGCCCCCCCCCCCTCCCCCCCCATAACTATGCATGGACATTATAATAGTATTCTTTAAAATGCATTATCTTTCTGTGAAAACAGCTCATTATTTTTCTATATTATTTCTATCTTTGCTTTATTAACTAGCTAATATACCTTTTATCATCCATAGGTTCATTTCCATAAAGTACTTCATAGGACAGAATGTCAGCCCGAGTGTTATTAGAGGCTTCTTTCTTGGATTCAGCCCGTTCATCCTCGTTCTCCCTGATAAGCTGACAGATGTACTGTTGTGCCCCGGGGACATCACAATATATGGTGTGAACCTACCATGGATCAAAAATTAGATCATATTTCCTGTAAAGCTGGCACATCTCTTTGCAATTCATGTAGTTCACATAACAACTAGAAGGATAGAAAAACATGTTTTTTCCATGAAGCCATTCTCATGCTTCACAAATTTATCTTTTAAAATAATGTCTATTAAGGAATGTGCAAGTTGGTCCAATCAGTTTTCTGTAAGCTGACTTTTAGTGGGTATTTATGGTTCTTTAATTCCATGTGTTATTCTGAAAATCTCACCTGTAGCCTTTAAATCAATATATACAAAATAACTTTTAATTTTTTAAGAAAATAACAATAATAAAATTGCACTTTTTTCCTTATTGAAGTTTTTAGAAATGCCAGTAAATAATTTTTTTTCTTTGCAGTAACTGAGTTCTTACCTTCTTCACAAGAGTTTCCAAGAATATTAGCACTGCCATTTGAGGTTTCATGGCCTTGTTATATCTTCCACTTTGTAGGAGTTCAGTGACTTCTCTCTCTCGTTTCTGTAAAGATTCTTGTATCTTTTGCAGGATGGTGTGTGCTTGCCAAAGATATCCCTTTTCCATTGACCATTCAGGCTTCTCTTCTTCATTAGCTACCTGAGGGGCAACAAAGATAACTCTTACATGCTAAGCCAGGATCAAGATTTTCATTCCTTTCATATGAAATTACCAAGATTTTAATGAGCAAGGTAAATCAAAAAAGGAGAAAAGCAAAAGAAATACTGAATAAGAAGGGCTGCTTGGTTCCAGCATTCAGAATACAGTTTTTATAATCCAAAGAATTAGATCTTTAAAAGATTTTGTAGCAAAGTTTATACTATCTATTATTATTGTGAGAAAAATAGCACACTATCGGTGATTCCAGGAGAATAAGAATTTGTTTCATTACTGTGGTGTTTTAATCATTTGTCACCAATTTATCATTCTCAAGACATGTATATATTTGCAGACAGTTTTTACTATCAGTTAGCCCGATGATTTACTTCAGCCTTTGCTAGAGTTAGCTTGATTGCCTTTGAGATACCTGCAATAATCCTAAAAACAACCAGTTACATTTCCATTTTTGTGCTTACTTGTTCTGGTTTTAATTGTAAAGCCACTGACACATCTGCTTTTCCTCCTTCTGTCTTTCCAGACTTTTGCAGAAGAATTTTTATCTGGAAATTGATGAGGTCTTGCACTCTTTCTACATAGAGACTGATGTTGTGAAGCTCCTGCAAAGCTGAGTTGAAAACAAAAGGAAAAACAGGTAAGAACAACTTAAGCATTTCTAATATGCAGTTCTTAGAATGTTGTCTAGGCATGCCAAAGTATCTCCCTTTAGAAATAAAAAATTTATAATAATTTTTAATAATCAAAAATTCAACTGAATTATTAAAACTCTAAGAGTTTTAAAGGAGTTGTGCTTTGTTTCGTTTTACAGTTCTAAAGGGAAAACTACAAGTGCTGAAATAAACCTATTCCAAACCTATGCTGACTATAATAAGCCAGTTATGCTAAGGAGTTTGAGTCATGACAGATATTATTTGTAGCTTCAACATTCCTTTATTATTCCATCTGTGACACAGTATTGCAATGGGAAAGCTTGTATTGACTTCAGCTGGTATGCACCTCAGTATAAACAGAAAAACAAACAGGACAGGAAGTAGAGAAATCAAGAAACTCTGTGTCTGAAATGCAAAACTCACTCAGTGTATGCTGGGTATAAATAAAATCTATGTTTTTACACAAATTTTCTAGAATCCAGACCTGCAAGACAAGAAAAGAAGATAGCAGGAACTCAGTATTAACCATTTTCATTGTATTTCCTTGGGGAGAATAATCAATAACAGAGAATTAATATTATTGCCACTTATAGGCACAGCCTACACAAATGGGCTGTTGTGCAGTAATATGCTGTTATTAGAAAAGATAATCTAGAAATAAACCAGAGACTACTCAGACTCTAGTGTTTTCACAAAAGTGTATACCGAGACATCCTATGCTTATATTTTCTCTAGCATTTGTCCACATTATGGGAATGAAAGAAGAGACAAAAGTTACAGACACTCCTGAAACAGCTTTTGGAAGAACAGTCTTAAGGCAGCTGTGAAGAAACAGTTGTATGTATCAAATCTTACCAGCATTACTTGTTCTAATGGAAGGTATTCCTTATTCTTATGAGCCTTAGAACATTGTATTCTTATCACTTCTCACTCTTGATTATAATATTTTTGCTACATTTCCTTGATATGCAACAGTTAGGTCAAAGGATTTGTAAAACCCATGATTTTTCACAGTTTACCGATCAGGAATAGGGTATTATTGTGGTAGACATTGTTGAAAGTGTTTGAAAAGAGAAAACCTTAATTTTAAATACTGGTGTTGTACAAAGTTTAATCGAAAGGTGGTGCTACATCATTTGATAAAAAAAAAATCACACTTCTCTGAGACATTCACTCTGAAATCCTGCAGAAATCTACATTCAGTTTCATAAATAAAAAGGAGAATCTGGCTTTGAGACTCCCCCCACCCCACCACAACCTTTGCTAAGATCTCCCTGAATACATGTCTTGGAATAATGCAATGAAAATTGGCTGTTATAAAGCAATGTTGTAGATTTGCAAAATTACAGAAGAACTTGCACATATTACATGGCGTAGAACACTACGCAGAAAATAACAATTATAAGACCATGCTCACAGATGCTATCTATAAGAACCAACAAATTTATTTCTTTTTCCACCTTTTTCCACCTCCATCTCAAATCTTTAGTAAACTGAAGTTGCGATATTACAGAGAAATCTGAAAACCTGAGGAATTTTTCCTTTTTCCTGGGAGCTACCAATTAAGGTAGTTTTGCTGGTAGGTCACTACAGTATTGTAGCAGCTTAGGTGAGGTAAAGTTTTTGTAGTCTTTTAATGCTAATTGCTAAATAAAAAATAACCAATGTGCTCTACTGTGATTTTTAAAATTCCTCAAAAGACATGAAATTTGAAATGAGAGAGAGAAATGACAATGTAATAATTTTTAGTGGAAAGAATAATATAGTATGACAAGAAAAAATGTACATCACCTTCATTGGTGTTTAAAGGCCAAAAAACTACTCTGGGTACTCTGAAAAAAGTAAGGCAGGTGCATAGCAGTTGAGTCTTAGCTGATTTAGATGTACATATCTAAAGGCAGACAGTGTGGTTTCTATGTCCCTTAGGCTCCTGGAAACAGCACACAGTGGAAACAGAAATGTGAGCACAGTGTTCTCCGAAAAAGAACACCCAAACTAGCTTTGTTTACCTTTTCTGCTTCCCATTTCTCTGTTTGTTGCTTCATTTGGTGAAGGAGATCTTCTTTCTCTTGGATCAGTTGTCCATTTCTTTCCCTCAGGCTCTGAAGGCAGTACAATAAGGCAAAAGGCATTACAATTTCTACACCAGTGCTTCATTTTTCAGAAATGTCTATATTTTGGGTTTTTTTGTTCCATACATGTGAAGAAGTCATAACATTTGGACTATGCTGCTAAGTCCTGGGGATCTTGCACAAAAACAATACAAATTTATTATTTTATTTTCTTTTAAATTTAATTTATATTATTATTATAATAAAAAAATGACCATGACACCATGTGACCAGAGGTGGTCTGATTCTAAAGACCTTCCCTAAAGGCATGAACGTGCTGAACATTTTTCTCAGTAGCAGAACAGAAGGAGGAATAAATCTCAATACGTGTTCATCACCAGAAAAGTATTACACATCCTATATGTTCTGTGAATATCTTTTCACCTTTTCATAAAATGAAAGCTATTTCCAAGGCATAAGCACAGACAGTACAGGACAGCCCTATGCCGAGTTTTCATTAGGGGAGTGAAGATAGGCCAAGCTGTGAAAACTGTTTTGAAAATATACTGTGTAAGGCTTTATTCATCTCCTTAAGAGACAGACATGGTTTTGTATTAATTTGACAAACAGTGTGTCTTTATTTGACTGGCTGTTCCTAAGAAGAAAACATTACTTACACAGCCTGTTCCTTTAGCCTCTGGAAGTATGTGCCATTCTTACCCCCAGGTAAAAAAATGTACTTCTTGGTTACCTTAACTGTATCTTGCCAGTGTATGTTACTCTTGTTCATCAGCTCTCGGTAAGCTTCTAACTGGGATTTCAGACTCCTTGTTTTCTCACCATAATGTTTCTTTATAGCAGTTATAGCCTGCTCCTGTATTACAGAAGATTATTAGGAAAATGGTGAGTGAAAACATGAAAGCCAAGCATGATAAAGAGAATAGTTTCCACAAAAAATGCTTGGTTCTGTTTCTTCAATGCTTTTTATTGTCTGCAAACACTTCTTATAGATCACTGGATGTTTGTATTTTCACCCACTGCGGATTTGGAGAAAAACTTACTGCTAAAGTAATTTATCTTTTCTGGTTTTCTGCAGTTGTAAAAACCAAAGCCTTTCTGAGAGCAGACCAGAATGAATTCACTTTAAGCATAACTAAGTCATTTTAAAGAAATTAAACTTTTCTCACAAAACAAAAGCTTGGAAGTATAAGCCATACTATAAAT
The DNA here is from genome assembly GCF_949628215.1 of Phalacrocorax aristotelis. Taxonomy (NCBI): domain Eukaryota; kingdom Metazoa; phylum Chordata; class Aves; order Suliformes; family Phalacrocoracidae; genus Phalacrocorax; species Phalacrocorax aristotelis. The sequence goes on from NC_134311.1 coordinate 42,954,248, forward strand.
AGCACAAAAATTACTCTTAGCAACCAGAAACATCTAAATAAGGCAATGCAATTTCATGAGAAATAGAAACAAATCAGAAACTTTAGAAAGCACAGATATTTACAGTGCTTGTAGGAATGATTTTTATTTCAGAGATTTTAATTAATAACACATTACAGCATCCAAACTGAAAGAGGTTCTATGAAGAAAGATCATTACAGTCACTGTATTTGTATCTGTGCCCAACAGGCAATTCTCTTACTATACATTTGTGTTCTTCCCGTTTCTCTCTTTAACTTCCCCTAGTGATCTACAGAGTCAATTGCAGGTGTAGGATCTGACTGCAAGGGTTACATTCCTACCAAAGCACAGAAATGGATTTACGCACAATGCTTGTGCACATGTGATAACCTGAGAATAATATGAAGTCTTGTGCCTTACCAAAGGATACCAATCCTACACTACATATAGGGAACTCTCTCAAGTTTGCTTGACAGTCTGAAAAGTTTGTTCACTTCCCCATGGAGGTTCCAGAGGAATTTCTGAGTCTTTTCTCTCTCTTCACCCAGAATAAACTTTTATTGTATAGAAAACATACATCTGCACAGGAAATAAGTGCCTGTCTTACTCTGGAACAGAAAAGGAGAATGATGTGACCAATAAGCAGAAAGATGAAACAGTGACTGCAAGAAAAGGTTTCAGAACAATGTAGCCAAAGATGGTATGGGTAATTTCATATTTTGGGAGAATTACTGACTAATAGAATGCAGAAGTGCTTCCACGAAGGAAAGTGAGGTACTGTAGGGTTATGGTCACACGACTGGCACCCCTGGTTCCTCATTGTAACTTTGCAGAGGTTTACAGATGGAGGGATTCTGCTATTCTGTAAACCATATTGACAAAATATTGGAAGGCTAAAGCAAAGCTAAGTGGAAAATAGAGGAGAAGGTACCCACAGAAGAAGAGGCCATAAAACTTCCCACCTTGGCAATGAGAGAAGGCAGTACAGCTTGGCACAGCCCTTTACAATAAGATAATTCTTGAGAGGCCCAACCTACATAAACACAAATGACTAACCATGGTGTCAGTCATTAGAAGAAGGTGGCATTTAAGAGAAAAATTTAGTAACAAATAAAGTTTGGAAAAATCTCTGCAACTGTGCCAGAGAAAAAGTAAAACCAGATTTCACAAAGTTGTAAGATCAAATACACTTAAAGATACATTGTCATTATTTCTGGAGACTTAGTATGGGTACCTGAATGCAGATGTAAATGTAAATGAAGTAGATTTTATCCCTCTGTGTCATTTTGACTAATAGTATGACACAACAACTATGCTAATGCTCCATATTAATTACCTGGTCTTCTTTCCATATATTGTCTAGTTGCCTGATTATCTTCATGTGTTTGTTTTTCATTTGCTGCATGTCTTTTACAACCTGTAGAGGATGAAGAAAATTATCAACTCAGAGCACTAGCAGCTTCAGTTATAAGGAAACATCAAACAATTTTGAGGTACATTTCTCAAAATGACAGATACATTAAAGTGAAGAGTTCAGTCTTGGAAATAGATAAATAGCCAGCAGGACTGCTGGCCAAAGCTTTCAGGCTTCATCAGCTAGAAAATATATTGTTACTGAATAAAAATCTGCATATGACTTGAAATGGATTTTCTTTTCTAGTCCTAGTATTTCATCTCTACCTCTCCCTTTTTACTGTAGTGATCTGAACTGAATATAGAAGACACAGTCATTACAATTATTCTAATGTTCTTGAAAAAGAAAAACAGCATTGTGAAGTTTATTACTTAGATAAAAGTGAAAAAAATATTGTAGGCAGTGGAGAAGATTACATTTTTGCATTCAAGATTTAGGTAACACAAATTGATTACAGAATACACTCAATTTTGTTTTGTAGTCCATTAAAATAATTTGAAAACCTGCAAAATTGATATAACTTTAAGGTCACTACAGATATTTTTCGTGACTAATAAAAAGAGCTGTGTACATAAAGGACTGGCAAAGTGAACTTTTTCTTGCTTGAAAATGAGTCATTTAAGCTTAAAATTGCATCAGAATCCTTAGTGACTCTGTTTTATTAAATTTGTTTCTAATCCAAATTATAATAGTCACAGCTGGAAAATTCTACTACCTCCTATCCCAGTTTCTGTTGTCTGCTTTCCTTTTGACATACTTGTCTGGTAGGTGCAATGTCAAATTACACAACACACATACTTGTATGTCTTAAATGAGGCTAACAGATACTGCTGGATGAATTACAGTAATAATGAACATGATAATATGTAAATTATAAAAATCTAGAGTTTTTCCAGATATTTCCTTGGTTTCTGTTCTTCGTTTAAGCTTAGTATGATGCAGATTCCACTGACAGTAAGCAGCTCAGCTAAAATAAAACTGAAAAAGAAAAGAAATTAGATTTTTTTGTGGTGGCTGATGAATAATTTTTAAATAGTTGCGGTTGTTAGCAATGATCTACGATGACAGAATAAATCTTTGTGAGTATCTACAAGCAGTTAATTTGGGAGTAAAAAATCTCTACCATTTGACACTGTCACAGTTCAAATGACATAAAAGTGGAAAGCAGCAATGTGGTATTGAAATACACTGTCCTACTTACCGCCCATCAAAAACACTACTGTAGAAGTGAGGAATTTTAAAAGACACAATTAAAAGGTTAAGACACAAAAAAAGCCTCTTCTATGAAAAGACGGAAAAGATCCAGGTGGGTTTATCCCTTTTATCACCCACAGAGCTCTGAGTCGTCATAAGCAGATTGCTTCAGGTATTTGAACTTGTTTCTTACAGCTAGCTCAGGGGTCTGTAGCCTGTACCGCAGAAGTCACCATAGAACTTTTTTGGCACATAATGAAAGAACAAGAGTACAAAAGCATACTTAATGGAATAAATAAACCAATAAACCAGGAAATATAGATCTACATGGACACATATACACACAGATATTGCATAATATAAAATAAACTGGCTAAGCAGAAAATCCAAAGTTATACTACTTATTGGTATCAGAAATATTGCAATAGCAACAAAATCTCTTACTGCAAATCAAAATCCACTTCCAACAATTAAGAAACATGATGAATAATACATGGGAAGGCAAGGGTTTTCTCCCTCAGTTACAGTTACAGGGGAGTTTTTTTACCTTTAGACACCTACCTGGAACAGGCAAATTTATGCAACTCAGTATCTGATCTTAACCTAAGATGACATGTCCTATTTAATGTTTATATTTTTATGTCAACATTCAAAATTTAAGTGCAGGCTTCCAAGTGTGAAGAAGAAACCTACCAAGCAATAAGGGGGGAGTGTTCGTTGGCTTTTTTGTTGTTGTTACCTTAATGATATATAATGTAGCTAACTTGTACGGAATATATGGCACTTCATCTTTGGTTGCACATTCCTCCAGCTCAGTTGCTTTGTGGTCAGCATCAGAACAAACTCCAGATGCTTTCAGATGATCTATTGTATAACAAAAATTACTTTATCATCTTGAAGTATTGAACTAGAATGCATAGCAACTCCAGATGTACATATTGTATTTTAAAATTTATATTAGAGACATCAAGTATGTCTTAAAACATATCTTTTTTCTGATAAGAAATAAAACGGACCTTTGGGAGAAGAATTTTAGCAACTCTGACTTGTCAGCTTTGATCTATAGAAACCATCATACTGTTATGTGGTCTGACAATTACTTGTCCATGACTACTCTGATGCTAATTACTTCCATATATTTATGTCATTAAAATTAAAAATGAAAACGTAGCTAAAAAAAATCATGCAGAAATATGGTGCCTCTTAAGAAAGCTGGCTTTTGTCACAGCTAAGAAGAGGGCTCTTCAAAGCTTCCTTCAAAACTACATTTTACAAGTTGTTTGGTAGACCCAGTTTATATCAAAGTATGATATAAAATTCTAAGATTTCTTTTTCTCTTTAATTTTTGTTATTAAAAACGTATTACTTTCTTTTTTTATTTCAATCAGATCTCTCTGGCTTAACACACTACACAACTTCCTATTAGAAAGTTATTTTTAGTATCATAACCCTTAATTAAGTATCATAATTACCTAACAGGTGTATAAGGTCAAAAGAGACTGATCTGATTACTTAGAATGGTGTCTTGTATAAATCCAAGTGATACAACTTCATTCAGAAATCCAAGCTACACAACTTGTTCAAGCAGTGCTCGCATAGAAAAAAACAGTGCATGCATGATGTGTTCCAGAAAACAAGAATAATATTTGCTATATAAATATACCTTTTTCTACTCTGTTTTCACTCCATCCAACCAGGGAATTCAGAAATGACCACTTGTTTATATTCATTCCAAGTTTGTGCTGCCATGGGTTTCCCTCTCCATCTGTTAATAAAATTCAGGTGCACAAATCAGGTGCAAATCACTGCAATTCTCCAAATTCTCTTGATTCACTACTTATTTGGATTTAAATGTGGTATGCACTAATTCTGTTCAGACCAAAGGAGTTTTGAATAAGTAAAAGGGATACAAAAGAAAGAGAGAATGGGGAGTCATTGAGAGAGTTACAAGCATAAGAAGGATGTAATATTTGTTTAATACTGGAATGGTTCCACCTGGACCTGAAAATAGGGATATATTGAATCCAAAAGCTGTACTCAGGACTTGTTTCTCATCTTTTGTCAAAATTTTTTCGTAACGTAATTTTAAAAAATTATAAAAACAAACTGGATTTTGCCAAATATCTTTGAAAATAAATGTTGGTGTGTAGGGGCAGGTGTGGATCGCATTGTTAGATGAGATATATGTGACCCAGGTATATTAATGAGCACTCTGGATGCACGCAACATTCCTGGTGAGAGAAAACCAAGCCACAACAACCAACATGAGCAACTTCTTCAAGTGTTCTGATGTGAAAGGGAGAACAGTGCCTTAAAGAAGTCTTCTGACTCTTTGAATTGGTTGAAACAATTATCAGAAATTAAGTATTTTTGTCCACTGAGGAAATATAAATGTATATCTACCTTTCCTGAGATCCTGAAGCAATATTCATTTACTTCCATGGTGCAGTGATTTTCTACAATGAAATATCTGTCTCTTCACATTGCTTTTATTGGACTTACTGTAACAATACGTACTGTGTGAAAATATAGTCTATCCAGCTACTAAATGGAATCACCTGATCCTATTCCCATACAGTGATAAAAGTCTTGGTTTTCAAAAGGCGGTTTTGAAGATATATAAAATACATAATTAAATTAATATGTATTGAAACAAGTACTCTTACCTTGTTATTATTTCTCAGTTTATTATTTGCATCACTATACATTACATACATGTATATATATATAGCCTTTTGTTTTGTGTATTATGTCAGTGAAGGACAGATGTTGAATTATATATAATATCTATTTCTTAAAGGACTTTGTCCTCTCACATCTACATCCTTTTGGTTCATATTTGGATTTTGTTCCACCACCTTGGAGACTATTTGAAGCCACAATTATTCTTGCAAAAGCCATTCACTTTGCATAAAGCCTACTTTTGGTAAAATTGGCTACTAGAGCATCAGTGCTTGCAGGCCAGGAGTGTAGGGTCTATCTTTTCCTCCAGGATAAAGATTAGTCTTAAGCCCTTAGTGGAACACAGACATACAGATGTTTCCTACTGTCATGGTTTTAGCTGAGATAGAGTTAAATTTCTTCACTGCAGCTGGCATGGTGCTGTGCTTTGGACTTAGTATGAAAACAATGTTGAGATAACACACAGACGTTTTGGGCTGTTGCTGGCTAGTGCTTGTACTAGTCAAGGACTTTTCCAGCTTCCCACGCTCTTCCAGGTGCACAAGAAGCTGGGAGGGGAGGGGGCACAGCTAAGAGAGCGGATTCAAACTGGCCAAAGGGATATTCCATACCATGTAACGTCACAGCCAGTATGTTAACTGGGAGGAGCTGGCCGGGGGAAGTAGGCAGCAATCAGCAGCATTGGTCGGCGGGTGGTGAGCGGTTGTATTTTTTGTGGTTTGGTTTTTTTTCCTTTTTCCCTTTTTTAAATTATTATTATTATTATTATTATAATATTCTAAGTATTAAACTTCTTATCTCAACCCACAAGTTTTTTTTCTTTTGCTTTTGCATTTCCGATGCTCTCCCCCATCCCACAGGGGTGGGGGGAGTGAGTGAGCAGCTGCGTAGTGTTTAGTTGCCAACTGGGGCTGAACCACAACAAATGTATTACTATACCACCTGCTGAAATGACTGCAAAGTTCCCCTTCAGTCTAAAGCAGTCCATTGGGAAGAGAGATATTTGAAACTCCCACAAAGTAATTAATGAATGCTAGAAGTCAGTCTACACATCTTCTATTTAGCTTAGCATCTCACAGAGAATATGACTCCCAAAACTACTGAATACACTTTTCACACCACTCTTGTCAGTTAACTCCTGCAAAACTCTGTGGTATGGCAGGGACAAGATATTTCTGACAGTTCCTTCCCTTTCTTTTCAATGCCATCAGTCAGCCTGGCTTTCAAAATACATTCAAACCACCATAGTTACTTGCATTTTAATCCCTCTAGAATGTAAGCTTCCTCAAACCAGAGGTCTCCCCTTCCTTACTTTACAATTAGAATCAAAGCATATGGCACATAGTAGGTAGCCACATTGCTGTTTCTGAATAATTGCAACTGTATTTTTTGACAGTTTAAAAGTCTGGTAGGTTGCACACCATGTTTTAGACATAACAGACACAGAATACATAATAAATTTAGTCCTGTTCTGCTCGCTTGGGTTTTAATTGGTATAAAGCCAAAAGGCATCTCTTATACATGAGGAGCTTGAGCACTCCTTCCATTACGTATATGCTGAATCATGACAGGAACTCACACACTTAGACCATACTCACGTTCACCTATATTCAAGCTATAACAGCACTGATGATGCAATATGGACTATAATGATTATGAAGTTCTGCTTCTGTGGGACTACGACACGGTAATGGAGTACCAATCTGCCCTTTTGTGGAAAACAATGAAGTACACTCTCATTCTGAACATCTGAGGCACAAATTACTGCTTACCCTCCCCAGGTGTGTCTTCTATCATAACATTTTTAATCATACAAGAAGGACGTTCTTCTATCTCCTCTGAATAATCAGTAATGCTGCCTGGTAGAGGAACAGATGAGTGAATGGTGGTCTGTGGTTTAGTTTCAGGATTAATTCTTACTGAATCTTCAGGGGCTTCAGAGCCTGAAGGGGTAACTGTTCGCACCCATGCTTCTGGAAAAACAACCAAAGTAATTGTTGTTAATAAAATACTAGGAAAAGGTATTCAGTTGAGATGCTTGAGAACAGATATCATGAAATAAGACCAGATTTGTAAGATAATACCCTAAAATGAATTTAAGATAAAAATAGTACACACTGTCAGACAATTCAGAAGTAAACCTGGATGAGTTTCTTAGAAATTTATTAGAGCAAACCCATAGTTTTGGGTCTTTTCTTTCTGTCTCATTTGAAATCTGATATGATTTGGTCATTTAATCTTGGTTTGACTGTCAGATTTACCTGAACTGGTGAACACATCAAGGTCCACAAAATAAAGGCTCTAGAATTCACCATCTTCTACCCTGAACAAAACCTGCCAGGTCTCACGAAGCTCAAGTGTTAGCTGGTTGTTGTTCTTTGTGTACGTAAAACTGCTGAACATTAGATGGGAAACACAAAATGTTCTCACATTCATAATCCTCATAATGAAGTGTAAAAATGCACTGTGTGCATTCTGCATGGAAAACATGATCAGTTTTCCCCAATGCATATCATCAATGTGCAACCAGCTATCTCAGGAAGGAAAGTGAACAAAGTCTGTGGGTACATCTCCACTGGGATGGTTAGGGGACCTATATGGCAGGCTGTGCTGAGAAACATATCTGCTTGGTTGAGACAAAATCTTAATTTATACTTTAAAACTGATGCCTGGGAAGCACAGAGGTATTTTTAAATTTTGATTAAAAATCACAATTTGAATAGGAGCAGTCAGTCTCCTGGCTTATAGAATGCTTGGTTATAGCTCTCATGCCACTCCCTACTGATATTTTATGCTTAAGAATTAACAATTCACTTCAGATGCAATTGTAGCTGAAAATGTCTGATCCCCTATCATGTTACTTCTGTGCTGTTTCATGCCAACTCCAATAAAATTTACTGCTCTAACATCTAGAGGTATCCAGCATAAATTTTAAGGTCTGTCTTGCAGGTTTTTCGTGTCCCATGTTTCACCATTTATCTACGTTTTTTTTTTTTGCTATAATCTATTTTATGCCTTGTACCAGCATATACTGCTTTGCGACAAGCGATTATTTTCTTTTCATAGAACTTGCCAGCAGCAATTCTGAAAGATGGACAGAAAAAGAAGCATCTTCATAATAGTGCTTAAAATAGGCAAACAAGATGGAAGAGGACCACTTGTTCAGGGGGATGTAACTCCAAAGTCTCATAGCTTTTGTTTTCTCAGTGCCAGAGAATTATTTCCATTAAAAAAAAAAAAAAAAAGACATAAAAGCATGCCAGCATGGAAAAACATGTGTCTATTATATAATTATTAAAATATTATTATTATATTTCCCTCTAAGAACATATTCTCCCCATGCTGTAAAGGTATTTGCACATTAGAATCTGCATTTTAAGTGATCAAAACAAAGTAAAACACAAAAAAATGTCATTGCACTGCACTCTCTATTTCCTCTTTCCTCATAACAAATCCCTCCTGAAAAGAGATGAGAGAAAAGACAAAGCAGATGTGCCATGTGGTGTGTTACATAAAAAGAATGTTTTGGACGATCTCAGAGCAAAGGCAACTGGTCTGGAAGTTGTTTTCTTTGCAGACATGAAATTTTCCTTATGTTTTTTATCCTTAGTAGTAACTTAGTGTAAAGGTATAAATGATGTTATTGTAGTTACAGAAATATTATGCCAAAAGGAAAAAACAATTTATGATAAGCAAGTGCTTGATTTCTCTTGTTAGAGTAAAGGAATGGTATTTTTAATACAGTATTACAGGCAAAAGTACAGTTTTACTACAGAATTTTAATTTCAAATTAACTAATAATCAGATATTTTTTGCCAGGAGCAACCGTCCAGCAATATTGGAGAATCGGAGTATTGGAGTTTTGGAGAAAATATACAGATTTAAACCCCCAAACTGCAGAACTTCTAAGATAATAACAATCAGTCCAAATGAAGCAACAAAGAAAAATTATAGTCCTTTCATTGTACTGAAAGTACAACCTGAATAATGCATACACGCACATGAATCCTGTATACTGAAAAATCTAGTTTTTTCTTTATAAGATCAAAATATTCAAGATAACATTGACTTATATTCTGAAGAGAAGGCCTTCATGTGTTGTGTCCCTTCTAGCAACCACTTCCTTTTCTGAGACAGAAGAAGGCAAAATATGGAAAAAAGATGGAAGACAGAAAACTTTTTTGACTGTATTGGGAAACATTTCAAGCCAATCACTGTCCTAAGGCAGTGTAACATAAATTTAGAGTTATTTGCTTTGACTGTATCTACTTGCTTGCAGCTATGATCTAAGGGAAAACAGAAAGGGCCTTGTGAAGGCCATAACTTCTGTCCAGAAAAGGCTGATGTCTGTTAAGACTGATTATTTAATACATTTTTTTCCTGTACAATAAATAAGAAAATAAAGATTTAGTATAAGTTGGTCACAAAGTCCAGATACAATAGTTAATATTATTTTATTTGTCCATATTAGCATTATCTCATGATATACTGTTATTTTTTGAGAAAATCACCATCAGCTTAAATATTCATAAGTGCATCTTTATATCATCTGGTTTACTCGTCAGGAAATTCTTTCCTTTTTAGTAAGGAAAAATTAACCTATGGCAAAAATTCTCATTCTCTGCGGGTAAGATATTTCCATCACCTATTGAACTCTGCAATATACTTACAGATTTCAAGAAAACCAGAGGTGGGTGGCAATCCAGTCTTTACATTTAACTCCAGGTTTTGCTGTGAGTTTACTGAATGGAAAAGCGATAAGATGAGATGGCCAGTTCTGATATAATTACAGGCACATCAGAGCAATCCCCTCAAAATGCTGCTACATGCAGAAGCTCAATAGCAATGGGCATTTCACCTTATGAAATGGGAGCTTCATGCCCAGAAATACTGCATGCCAACTTTAAACTGAAACAAACTTTGATTTAAAAGCATAGAGTCTTTGGAGTTAGATAGAGTATATAAAGCTAGGCAGATCTGCAGTTTCCTTGAGGTAAGATTAGCAGCAATTTAAAGCAACATGCACATAGGTAGTCCTCATGTAGTTACAATTTTTGTATTTTTAATGATCACAAGCAGTACACAAAAAGAACTGACAAGTCAAACATTACGTGGTGTGGTTGCCCTACACTACAACCATCTGAGCAGCAGTCATGAGAACCTGCCTCAGGCCTATTTATTTCTTGTGCTATCGCAACTAGCCTCAGAAAATTTCAGACAGGCTATGCTGCATTGTATTAATGAAATTGGCTCATGGGTAAACAGCACAACATGGAAATTTTTAGCATGAGAAGCAATGCAGAAAGGGATGCCATGGACCTGAGCTTTCCTATGTGTGTGCAAATCCACTAAAGTGTAACCTGATTTTCAATTTCTTAATCTCCAGTGGAATGAGAACATAAGTGCTTGCCTTAACTTTTTCAGTAATGCAAGTTTTAGAGCCACATCTTTGGTGCCTATAACAATTTCTGTTCTAGGTTCAGTCTGAACTCTCACAGAATCACAGAACTAGAGGTTGGAAGGGACCTCAGGGATCATCTAGTCCAACCTTTCTAGGAAGAGCGCAGTCCCGACAAGATGGCCCAGCACCATGTCCAGACGACTCCTGAAGGTGTCCAACGTGGCCGAGTCAACCACTTCCCTGGGGAGATTATTCCAACGGTTGACTGCCCTCACCATGAAAAATTTCACTGTCGTGTCCAATTGGGATCCCCCCAAAAGCAACTTGTGTCCATTCCCCCTTGTCCTCTCTATGTGACTCCTTGTAAAAAGGGAGTCTCCATCTTCTTTGTAGCTACCCCTTAAGTACTGGTACACTGTAATGAGAGCCCCTCTAAGCCTCCTTTTCTCAAGGCTGAACAAACCCAGCTCTCCCAGCCTATCCTCGTACGGCAGGCTTCCCAGTCCTTTGATCATCTTGGTGGCCCTTCTCTGGACTGGGAAGCCTGTCCACGTCCTTTCTGTATAGCGGGGACCAGAACTGCACACAGTACTCCAGGTGTGGCCTGACAAGCGCTGAGTAGAGTGGGGTAATGACTTCTTTATCTCTGCTGGTGATGCCTTTTTTGATGCAACCCAGCGTCCTGTTGGCCTTCTTGGCTGCAGCAATACACTGTTTGCTCATGTTGAGCTTCCTGTCCACCAGGACTCCCGGGTCCCTTTCCACAGAGCTGCTCTCCAGCCAGGTGGATCCCAGTCTGTGCTGCACTCCTGGATTATGTTTTCCAAGGTGCATGACCTTACACTTCTAATATGTTTTGAACTTCTCACATGTGTTTAATGTCCTACTATCCCCACACAAGATTCTGATTTTGATAAACTGATACTCTCCTTATACATTTTTTGGTGGAATTTTTTTCAGAAAAAGCAGTTCTAATTCCACAGTTTTTTCACTGATTTCATTCTGGATCAGATACCAGAAGTAATCAGAATAACAGTAATCACTGTTCCAACAGCCTATCACATGATACAATCACATGATTGTATCTAAATGACAGAAAAAAAAAACCTACAAAGTAGAGCAGTATCAAAATATCTGTCTTTGTTCCCTGATTTTGGATCATTGGGAGGTTTTACTTAAATTTCCTAAAGACTTAAATGTTTATCAGTTAATACCCTGAGTAACTTCAATTCTCATTAATTTCAGTAGTAGCTGAATTAACGTAGTTCTCTCCTGGAATCTCATCTCTGAGGTTCTTATGCAGCTGACATTGTTGAATCCTGCAAAATTTATGGACAATTATTTCTTTAGTTCTGAAATTTACTAACCACAAAGCAAAGAGGATTTTATTCTTAATCGGTTACTTCTACTGAATGCAGTATCAGTTCAAGACCTAAAATACCCTCTTGTGTCTCTTCTCATCTTTGGAAGAGGAAAAGAGAAGTGATGCAATGATTGTTTCTTTACTACTATGTAATTAAGTTTAGTTTCATGGAGTTACAAAGTGACAAAGCCCCATGAAAATTTCTCTGTTCTAGTTTTTGAAACAGTGATATGCCTTGTTAACAGAGGTATGGTATCTTCATCTTCAAACTATTCAGAACCTTATAGATCAGTCAGTCTTCTACAGCTGATTTACTGAATTGTTAGGTCTCAAACTAACTTCAGGGGGAAGGTGGAGCCATGTGTTTAACAGGTGTGTTATTTATGGTTTTAAGGCTGCTGAAGTGTTCACATAGGTGGCTGGCGTATTCATATTCTGTCCCAAAACTACCTAGGCATTCACCTAGGCTGGCTAGTTTCAGCAAGTCAAGCAATTAGTCACAGAAACAAATACTATTTCATAGAGTGTCATAAATTTCCCCTCAAGTGGCACGGTGACTGTTAACACACAATTGTCTGAGCATAATACACAAAGGTTTAGCTGGAACATGAAAACAATTGGGGCAGGGACTATTATAGTATATGATAAAGCCCTGGATGGAAAGACAAGTTACCTTGTTAGTCTTCCAACGTCAAAGATACTTGCTCTATCACAATGCCAATGTGCCAGTCAGTGTCATTCTAAGGTCATGTCTGAAACTAGCTCTTGGTATGACACAGCAAAGCCTGCTCTTCCAAATGCTCTTTTCTCTTTCCCTCTCACCTGCACACTGACATATAAAAAGAATGGTTGAGAATTTGCTTGGCCCCCTGGACTTCAACTAGGACAGAACAGATCAGCTTTATAAAATGCTATTCTGGTATCAGTAATGTTCCAAAAGTCAGATATGTGCTGTTGTCTCGGCTGCACTACCTCCAGTCTATGGGATGGCAGAACTTAAATCTGCAGTCCTGTTTTTGGGGCCTATCAAAGGTTTCCAGTGCTGTCTAAGATGGTGCTCTCACCTCCACATGTATTATACCTACAATTAAAGCAAACAGGCACTACAGTTTGGCTGCTGAAAGGAGTGATTCAGACCATCAGCCAAGTGGGACAGCTTGACATCTTTTTCTCAGGCTGCACTTCAATGACTTATTGCTTAAAAAGTTTGGTGGATGATTAATAAAACCCCACACTTCCATAACAGTGATGTCATATGCCTTTTAACAGTTTTCTAACCATTTGGTGTGTGCAAATATTTGCAAATAAAAGAAGCTAACATTACCTGTATTGCTTTGGCTTTTCACAGCAGAACAAACAGAATTCTTCTTCTTCCAGAACCAGGATCATGATGACAGGGGAATACTTTCTTCAGAACGGGAATATTGGTCTAAGTAAAAGGGGGGGGAACAAAAGCCCCCCAAACTGGAACAAAAAACCCCTACCAATCACATATTCTGAAAAAGGAATTTTTCTTCCAGTGGTTAGTGGAACTTTTTGTTAAAAAAAATAAACCAAAACAAAAAAATGTATTCTGTTAATATACAGAGCAGAGACAGCAATGCATTGGAGACAATTTAAGAAAGATCATCAGGAACTCTTGTTTATCCTATGTTATAGTAAAAGGATAAAGTCACACTCTCCAACATTTAAAGTAGATTATTTAAAGAAAATCTCCATAGAGACAGATTAAGACCAGTCATTTTATTCTGACAGAGCATATTCATGTTCTGTCTATGGTCAAGAAAAAATTAGTGTTGTAACCTCACATAAAGCTTTTATATCTATGGGCCAGTTTTAATATCATGGCTCAGTATTCAACCCACAGTGTGGGATGTTTTACATAAAGTATTGCCAGCTACAGCATTAATCAATTTATTGCCTTTCAGATGAAAAAAAATCACTATAGAATTCCTTAGGATATTAGGGATTAAAAGTCATCTCACAGAGGTATAGGGTTGCTCCTCTGGAGATTCCCTGCACAGCAAATTCTGATGAACCTTAGTACTTCACTGCTAACTGTAATACCAATGTTGTGTGTTGTCATATAAGACACAGGGAAACACCTAAAACAGTCCTGTGTTTTCAAAATCAGAGCAAGCCTTCATTGGCTTCTGGTTGCATCCAGACCAGGTCTGATAATGGGGCTCTGAGAGTCTCTGTAAATCATCAGATATGTAATTCATTCAAATTGCATATTTTGCAAGTGTGTTACATGTCTAGGAACTGCTGCAGCACAAAGCACAGCTTATTCTACTGAAATAGAATATTCAGGGGTTGAATAAAGGATGCTGTAAAAGAGTGGAGGAATCAGCCAGATTTGTATGATATCTTTCCTTGACTCTGCAAATGCAGTATTTAAATCAATAATGCACACAGTTCAATTATTCATACATCTCACTATATAAGTATGATAAATGTCACAGAGATTAATTTCTCTATACAGTAAACAGACATTTCAATGCTATGGCAGAAAAAGAAGATGTAAAAGCAAGAATATCTTTGTGTCTGTTCTTGTTAATAGTATTTAACAGTCATTGTGTGTCTTATTGTATGACTCGTATGTCAAGATATAGAACACTGCAATTTTCATAAAAAAGGCAAAATAGTGGAGTGACTTTTAGCATTCACAATTTCTCAGACCTTGCCAGGACAGGAATTTGCTGAAATCTGTGATCTGTGAGGAGCAGCTGGGGCAAATTACCTTAGTGCTAGGTCCAGGCCCCATCGCTGTGTTGCAATACCTCTAATTTTACCCACTTATTTTTAGGAAGGTAGTAGTGTCTCACAAAAAAAGGTTGTCTGCCATGACAGAAGAATATATATAATATATGAAATAAATATTCTTTTAATAACCTTGTATAGAGGGGCTCTCTGAGAGTAAGTTTCTTTATTGCTCCTTGTTACAGGACCATACTATCAATGCATAGACTCTTTGCTTATTCAATATTATCTATAAAGCCAGTGCATACACTATGCTTTCTTATAAAAGCATCAACAAGCTGAATGGAGCCTGTCATACCTCCTGTGTTCTGATGCAAGACAAGGAAGGGCAGTGACAGGGAGGACTTTCAGGGTTGTTGGGGGTGTCTTTAAAGTATGGTTCAATAGAAAAGCCATACTGAAAGATGACTGCATCTTTGACTTGGGCAGAGGTACAGGGTGTTTCCCACTTTATTATGTGGAAAACAGGGTATAAAACTTGATGTGGATAAAGAATATCAGTTCTACCAGTGCCCTGAAAAAATGAGCACTGATAATCAAGACTACATTGTTTCTTTTTGTTGCTTACACAAATGTGGAAATTGTAATTTTTATTGTTGCTGCTGATCACTCATACTGATCATCCAAGTAATAGCATGTAGTTGCAATGTTCAGTGTAGCTGGGTGGTTGGAAAAGGGCTTTTTGGGGCTTCTTCTCTTGTTTGTAGATGGAATAGTAGCTGCCTCTACCTACAGGCTGGATTGTCCATCTTTCTCATTGAGCACTGCATCACATTGATAGCAGCTGATTCTACTATACTTAAGCTAGCATTTATACCAATGATTGCTGTTACAGGAATTCAGCCTTCATATTGTTTATATGAAGACTCATTCTCTGAGAAGGATCTATTTTATAACTCTATCTCATCCCCTGAAAGTAACTTAACAATGAACTCTGACAGTATTTTACAGGTAGAGCTTTGTTTACATTGTCACAAGCTACAACTCAGGTTTTTTTTCCAGATGAAAATGCATTATGCAAACCTTTCTTCTTACTTGTTCTGGTAAAACCACATTTTTTTCTCTAACATTCTTAGGTTACACTGCCTTAAGCAATAGCCTTGCCCAATGGTATTGACTAACAGAGTTGACTATCAATGGTGTTTAACTTGTTATTCTTATCTTCTGGTGTGAGAGAATGTTACACAGTCACTCATTTGACTTCTCCTTTTAACAATAAAAATCCTTAATTATCCTAACATAGTACATTGGCATGAAGAATAACAGATACAGAAATTATCTACTAATAAGTTACCCGTTTTAGAACAAAATTTTGATGTTAACATTTAATATCACAGCTTATTATCACAGACAGCAAGGCTTTTTCTTGCTGTATTTTGTTGATGTTATCACTATTATCCTCCTGAAAATCGAAGTAAGGACACATATTTCATAGTATAAGCCACAGAGATACTGGAGCAAAGGTGAGAATCTAGATTTAACTTTCCGTGGAAAATTTTGTGTATTTGTGTATTTATTTATAGGCATATCTTTTCCATTTATATTGGTTAGTCTTGATATTCTGTTGTCTTCCCAGTCTTTGGTCACTCATAAGTCAGCTGCCTGAGAAGACAAACAGATCACAATGCCCCACTAGTAGAGTGCTATTCCTCTCTGCATCAGCCATGGCAACCTTCCTTTAATTTTAATCTTTAGTAACACATTTAAATGTTGAGCATAATGCTTTGGAAGTATATTTGACATCTGAGAAAAAATTACTTTTACTAATATGTGTGGGAAGTGTCAGATATGTTCACTAATATAAGGTAAAACCAGACTGTTCCCTCATGATTTATGGACAAGGTCTGCAAGTTGCATATAAAAAGCCACAAATCTTCCTCATGTTTCCCTCACACGGCTTTTAGGCAGCCTGCTCCCTAAGGTGGGGCAAGGCAAACCGTCCTGCTTTTATCATAGCTTTTGCATAAGTGTTCATTTATTCTTTAATTACACACCCTTGAAAAACACTCTCAGAATCTGGCCTTCTGCTTTCACTTACCTAAACCTCTAAGTGCATATGCAAGAAAAGCCTCAAACTAAAAATGACTGTAGATGATGTATGTTTCAATTTTTGAGGCTCAACTTTGGTTACCTGCTAGCCCCCAAATACGGCCATCTCAGGTTACGTATCAAAAAAAAAAAAAAAAAGAAGTTTGAACACTCACAATAGTCTCTTGTAAGAGATATTCTAGATAACAAAAATGGTTTTAAGAGTAATTTAATGTCAATTAAATTTGATGTCAGGTCTAAGAGGTCACAGAATACATGTTATATCTGTGGAAAATCTAGTAGGTAAACCACAAAATTTGGCAATATACACTTTCTTTCCTTTTGTAGTGGTATTATGTTCTCTGAGGCAGAATCCTCTGGTAAAATTCTTTGCCTTGCAAATTGCTTTTTTTTTTCTTTTTTGCAAACAGGAATTAAGATTTCAGGGAAGAAATAAGCAGCAGAGACAGGAGAATTTGAACAAAGGCCTAAGCTTTCAAAAGAAATACTCCTGAATAGAATACATCATAGAAAAGAAAGTAGGACTAAGTACTTAACCTATTTTTATCACTTATCTAAAATCTTGTTGTGTCCTTTTAGTTAGCATGTATTTTGCTTAAAGTCCAACTGAAACTCCTTCTCCTTAAATTTTGCATTGTTTCTTGTCCTACAAACAAATTGAAGACTTCTGAACCTGTTCTACTGAGAAAGACCTTAAAGGTTCTTACATTATTAGACCTCCAAATCCACTTTTCAGTGTTTCACCAGAAGTCAATTTCATTAGCCCTTTGATCATTCCCTTGTACAATCTTTCATGTTCGTTTTCTAACATTCTATTTCTTGAAATCACATGCCTAAAAGGAGACAGAGTACATAAACATGAGCACACATGTTGTGGCTGAAATAACATGTAATGACTCACTGAGCTATGGAAACAATCCTGTTTTTCTAAAAATTCACAAAATATATGTAAATCCTGGAGCGGTTTTACTTAGAAGAGCTTCATTTATTACACTTTTCTAAATGTTTATGAAGACACGTACACAACTTTCTAACAATTCACTGGCATTTGAACATATGTTTGCCTAGGTTAGCAAGACAGCTTTTGAAAAATAATTAACTGTATTCATCTTAATTCACTTTTGGATCTTTTTGCTACATAAACAACCTAGCTCTTTTAGTATGTCTTTTATATCAGTGGATTCTTTCTCCTTGACTTTCATTGACAGCTGAGAAACTTAAAAATAGACTGTTATCCTCTTCACACATTTGACTTAGCTTGTTAATATAATAGTGGCCTGGGTCCACCCTTCCACTCTCAACAACTGTGTGCCATAATATAACATACATTAACAATTATATAGTTTTTGCTAAATAAATATTATATCCTAAAAAATTACCTTCATCCATTGTAATCTGTCTGTTTCTCAGGGCCAGAGTTTCCACAGAGATGAGAGTTACTTCTGGTATTTTCTGACAGCCTCCCACACCATAAATACTTAATCTGTAAAAATGCAAGAGCTTCACTAGGCAACAAGATACCCGCAAAAAGTAAAATGGGACATGTGGATCAGGTTTCTCCTCAGTGTTTCCTGTGGCTAGCAATGTCTCGTTTGCCGGGAGACCAAAACTTACTAGATGAAACTCAAAGCTAAAGAACACTTAAATATAACTGAAAAAAACACAGGCAGATGTTATATACCTGAAATCACAAATACTCACAAAAGTAGACAGGTTTAAACAGAATATTTTACAAATGTTCACACTTTCTTTTTTCAGCTGAGAGAATCTGAAATATGATACTCTTGCTACATTTCCAGTGGTGGTGAAACTGGTAAAGCTGTAAGGGGGGTTTTATGCAATTTCAGCCCTAATATCACATAAACAGAGTTATTAAATGCTTCCAGATGAAACTGTTATCACATTAGAGCAAAGTTTGCCCTGCTTTGGTCGATTGCTTCATGGAAGTGTATTACTGTCTCCCTTCTCTGTGAATTAAAGGCAAAAGACTGCATTTATCATTGCCAATACCCTTATGCTGAGACTGATTCTAGCTAATGAGACAGACAGGTTGTTTTGAACTGTAGGTCAAATATGCTCTTCTCTTCAAATAACTCCAGGCACAGAACTTGTGATATATTCCTATATTAATATGAATAATACAGCAGCAGGAACTAGGAGAACTACTCAGCAGTTGAGAAAGCAAATACAGAATAAACTCTTTGCCAGCTGGTGTGATCCAGCTTAGGCAGGTGAGACCAGTGGTTCAGGATTTCTACTTCACTGCTATTGTTCTGCACCCCACCTTTATGTCAAAAAGGATTAAAAACAGGAGCTTGCCTTTTAATTGCAGTCCAGAAGGAAGGTTTTTGGTATCACTTAACAAGTAGTTTCACTGGGGTTTATAGGAGACAGCTTCATTGTTAATCTTCCAAATAATCCACAAATAGTTAATTTGTATGACTAGTTTCTCTAGTGTTCTATTTTGAACAAGTTATAATATCACTGGGATGTGAAGAATATAGCATTATATGAGACTTAGATAAAAGGCTTCTCTGAAAGTGTACTTTCCTTATATAAAACAAACTTTTGTGATTTTTCCTTTTATAAAAATATAAAGGTGCACATTTGTCTTTTTTGCCCGTTTTGCCTCATGCTACAGGGGGAAAAAGTGAAGAAAGAAAGACTGGAAAAGGAGAAGAGATAAGAGAAAAGCAACAATTTGAAAAACTGAGGGTGTTTGATTTTAAAAAATTGAAATCTTATAGAAGTAAAAACATTTTTGGCACATTGTTTCCAAAATTTTTTACAGCAATAAGATGATGTATGACATAGAATTAGCACTACAGCTACTGCTAAAAAAAACAAGCTGGCAAACAGAAAAAGGCTTGACTCCAAGTTGTATTTAACTGTGGTATTTTAGGTTTCTACTTCCATTTTTTAATTTTCACTGTAATGTTTCTTGCCTTACTTAATATTTTAAGGGGTGTGTAGTAGCCCCAGTCCTGACCTAGAACCTGAGTGTGCTAGCTATTAAACAAACATAATAAAACAGATTGGCTGTGCCACGGATATCTTAAGGTCACTCATTTTAGTACTTTTGCTCTGGCTGGTGCTCTTGCTAATCTTATGTTAGGAAGAATATGTAACAAACCTTTATGTTTTTACTTTAAAACATCCTTCAAAGAATCCCTTTAGTAATGAATTACACTATATGTCTTTTTCTTAAATCACTGTCATCTTGGGAATCACTATTCCATTCTTGCCTCTGGTATTTTGTTAGCAATAATATTTCATGCATAAGCATGAGAAGGTAAATTTCAAGGGCTAGGAATCTCATGTTCCTCTTTGTATATTCCCAATCACTTTGATTCTTTTGAAAACCTTGAAACAGCTTCAGGGATAAATAATGTATTTTAGTTTAGAATTGGGCCACATTTGAAATGTCACATCTGCACCTTTCCCCTTTGGGGAAACTCAGATGCAAATCAAACTCTGAGTTATGTACCTTTAGGCAGCTCTATAATGGGACAAATTACAACAAATACAAACATGCCTTGAAGTTTCTTCTCTTTGAAATAGGAACAAGCCCAAACCCTTTAAAATTTCCCATGACTAGTCATGACTTGCACCCTGTCATCCATTGCACTCTATGTGATATTTCTTTCCAAGCCGCAGCAGCCTTGAAGCAACCCAGTCTAGGGTAAATCTGAAAAACAGAAACAGGAGTTTTCTGGGGTTTTAGCTGGAAACACAGCAAGCAACTGCTGTTCAACGTCTGAATAGAGATTTCTATAACAAATCTCCTGGACGGAAATTATTTTTCTGAAAGTCACCAATGAGCTTATATTTAAATTGAGGAGAAAACATAAAACAGAGGAAGCCATAAAATGTACAACTTCAGTTGGCATACTGTAATTTAGATTGTTCTCTGTCTCTACCCTATTTTTGTGAAGGTTTGAGGGAAAAGCACATGAAGGGCTTAATTTTGCCTGAGAGGAAACTATTCTAATGTTCCATAGAAGCAAACGAGTTTTGCAGCCACTGACTAATTGTGAATTAGTTCTGTCTGTTCTGCACAGAAAACTGACTCCTAATTTTGGCAGGTAAGGTAATCAGTGAAATAGTAACACCCAAGCTGTCTTGGACAACTTTTCCTAACCACAACAATCCCCAGTTAATAACAGGAAGAGTTAGGGTCAGGTATTACAAGAGAAAATGGAATGTCTAGTTTCCTCAATTTTTTCTGACTTTTCTTATCACACCCTGAATGTAGACAATGAGCAAAACATAATTTATTATTATTCATTTGTTACACCATTCCTGTTTCTATGTGATAGTGGGAGCCAAGTCAGGGCTATGCCACTCTAGACAGGTCTCAGCTTGACTGTAGTGATTCTGAAGCTTCAGAATATGATACTCCTCATTGTAGATGGGGAATAAGATATGCTTTATTGTTTTAACCTGGAGGTATATTAACAGTAGATCCACTCACTGGTATTCATTTCAAAATACAGAAACAACCAAAGCAGCACAGTTTGCTAAGGGGATATTTGGAAATGTTTAATATGTTCATTTGCTTTAAAGGAAAAAGAAAACCCAGAAAAGGCAGCAGATATAAAGATACTTCAGAGAATCAAATCAATTTCAGAATGCCAAATAATCTTTAAAACCCCAGGTAGCTAACTTTAACCTACGTACTGCAACACCATAGGTGGTTCTTCTGCTCATTAACTTTTTGCTAGTTAGTGTTGTCTCTTCTTTGAAGATAAAACAACAAAATTTTGCAGCAGGGTTCAGTCTTTTTTGAGAAACAGAGGACTGCTTATCCTGCTTCTTGGTCTCACTGGAAGACACTGCCTAGTTCCACTCCTCCCAGAATCAGTTGTGACATGTCACCAGCATTCCCATTTTGTTTTTTATTTTTGTTTCCACAAGACTTTTCTCTGTTAAGGCACTGAGCTTTCTGCAGCAATCATATATTGTTCAGCTGTTTAAAGTAAAGCTCTCAATTGTGTTCCCTTCTCTTGAATGCCACTTCTGTTATTATGTACACCCTCTCATTAATATTATAGGACAGTAAAAATCTTAAGCACTCCTTCTTCTTTGTCTTGTCCCCTTAGTACTGCCCACTACATATGCATTGAGTTATTCCTGCCCCAGTGATTTACTATTTTTGTCACAACTTCATCATTGTACACGTCTGTTTGCACTACTTGATTTGGAGGAAGAGTTGTGTAGCCAGGGTTTCCAAAGCTTTTTTTCCTGGAGGCTTCCTAGAAGATCCAGATTTTCCTCATATCAATTACTTTGGCATACAACTACAGTGGAGTCAGGCCTTATGCCTGGAAGGCAGTCTGACAAGTTGAAAAAGCTTTGGGGAGTGTTTCTCAATCTGCATCCCTAAGATTAATTCCTAGTTTCATTAAAACGATTGACAAAACTTGAGCTCATTTAAACTGAATGGGACTTCTAGTTCCTAAAATAGTAGCTTCTTGACATAACTTCACACACAGCTATTCTGTCTCTTTCTAATACAGCATGGGCTATATTTATTTGTTTGTGTAGGGGAGTTTAGGTAGTTAGTTCACTAACATTTTGTGTCTTCTGGATAGCCAAGCTTTGGTTTACCATGAGACTCAGAAAATCCCTTTACACTTCTAGAAATCTCTGGAGCTACAGAAATGCATTTACTGCAACTAAGTGAATACTAAGTATTAGAGCTAACTGTTGAAGTAGGGGGACATCTGACTAAAGCATGGAGCTCCTGTTGCCAGAAGATCAATGCCAATTCAGTATTTCATAGAATCATAGAATCACAGAATAATTAAGGTTGGAAAAGACCTCTAGGATCCAGTCCAACTGTCAACCCAACACTACCATGCCTCCTAAACCATGTCCCACAGTGCCACATGTACACTTTTTCTGAACCTCCAGGGATAGTGACTTCACCACCTTTATGAGCATCCTCTTCCAATACCTGACAACTCTTTTAGTAAAGAGATTTTTCCTAATAACCAATCTAAACCTACCCCGATGCAACTTGAGGCCATTTCCTCTCATCCTATTGCAAGTGACTTGGGAGAAGAGACCAACACCCACATCACTACAACCTCCTTTCAGGCAGTTGTAGAGAGCAATAAGGTCTCCCCTCAGCCTTCTCTTCTCCAAGCTAAACAACCCCAGTTCCCCCAGCCACTTCTCATAAGACTTGCTCTCCAGACCCCTCAGCAACTGCATTGCCTTCTCTGGACATGCTCCAGCAGCTCAATGTACAGTATTCAAGGTGCGGCCTCACCAGGGCTGAGTACAGGGGCACAATCACTTCCCTACTCCTGCTGGCTACACTATTCCTGATACAAGCCAGGATGTCTTCTTGGCCTTCTTGGCCACCTGGGCACACTGCTGGCTCCTGTTAAGCCAGCTGTCCACCAACAACCCCAGGTCCTTCTCTGCCAGGCAGCTTTCCAGTCACTCTGCCCCAAACCTGTAGCGCTGCATGGGGTTGTTGTGACCCAAGTGCAAGACCCGGCACTTGGCCTTGTTCGACTCCATACAATTTGCCTCAGCCCATGGATCCAGCCTGTGCAGACCCCTCTGCAGAGCCTTCCTATCCTCGAGGAGGCTGACACTCCCACCCAACTTTCTGTCACCTGC
The DNA here is from genome assembly GCF_949628215.1 of Phalacrocorax aristotelis. Classification (NCBI taxonomy): domain Eukaryota; kingdom Metazoa; phylum Chordata; class Aves; order Suliformes; family Phalacrocoracidae; genus Phalacrocorax; species Phalacrocorax aristotelis. The sequence continues at coordinate 42,977,750 of NC_134311.1, forward strand.
AAACTTACTGAGGGTGCACTCAATCCCCTCATCCAGATCATCATTGATAAAGACATGAAACTGACCTGGCCCCAACACTGAGCCCTGGGGAACACCGCTTGTGACTGGCCACCAACTGGATTTGACTCTGTTCACCACAACTCTCTGGGCTTGGCCATCCAGCCAGTTTTCCACCCAGTGAAGAGTACACCCGTCCAAGCCATGAGCCACCAGCTTCTCTAGGAGGATGCTGTGGGAGACAGTGTTAAAGGCTTTGCTGAATTCCAGGTAGCTAACATCCACAGCCTTTCCCTCATCCACTGGGTGGGTCACCTGGTCATAGAAGGGATCAGGCTGGTGTGGCAGGACCTGCTTTTCATGAGCCCACGCTGGCTGGGCCTGATTCCCTGGTTGTCCTGCACTTTCCTGGTGAGCTCACTTAAGATGTATTGCTCCATAATCTTCCCTAGTACCAAGGTCAGGCTGACAGGCCTATAGCTCCCTGGATCCTCCTTCCAGCCCTTCTTGTAGATGGGTCTCACTTTGGCAAGCTTCCAGGCATCTGGGACCTCCCCTGTTAACCAGGACTGCTGATAAATGGAGGAGAGTGTCTTGGTGAGCTCCTCTGCCAGTTTCCTCAGTACTCTCAGGTGGATCCCACCTGGCCCTATAGATTTGTGAGTGTCTATGTGGCCCTTCTTGTAGACTGAGTAGATAAATTAATAACAAAATATTGGCTAACCCATGATGAAAGAAAGAGGTGAATAATAAATATTTTGTGTAGTGCAAAACCAAATACATTTAATCCCAGTTAGAAAATTTCCCCCAAATATTAAGGAATTTTTTCGAATCACTTACAAGAGAAAAATCCATGTTGTGCAATCTTTTCATGTTTGCAAACTTGCAAAGAGGTCTGCACCTGGAATATGATCTGAATGACAAATAACACATTAATGAAAATAAATACTTTAACAGAGAACCCTAAGAGATATTACACAGTTTTGATTGTGTCTTATTAATATCTTTTTTTTTTTTACCTTTAAGCATGAAACTAAAGAAGAAGTTGTGTGTCTAGATCTGAAGCTCTATGCCACCAGGCCCATGGAATAGCATGATGGGGATACTCATGATCACAATCTGACTCTAGATGCACCTACCTAGAATCATGCAGATTAGGTGCAAATTAATAGATGGTACAGCTGTTTTCACTGAAACTGAGATCTAATCTGTTGTAAGGTCAAAGAAAGAGGTGAGGAGGCACTACAATATGCAGGAAAGATATTTTTCTGACAATGTAACAGAGACATGCTTCCTAAAACAGGAATTTGTAAATATGTGTTAGCGGAAGAAGTACTGGGTTTGCTCTGGAATGTCTTCTTAGAAGTATTAGTGACTTCAGTAGGACTGCTGTAACTCACGCAGTGGTGACATTACATGCTTTTAGATCTATAACATCTATATCACTGTCTCTATTGAGTATCTGAGTACAGCTCTTTACTCTGCAGGTCCTTGCTGTCTAAGGAAATGTAATAATGTGTTTGCTCTCAATTTTGTAGGATGTGGATAAAAGCTACTGAAGATAAATAAAGTCGCAAGGTGCAAAAGATGAGAGAGGCAGATTCCAGGTGGCTCTGGCTTGCTATCATCTGGCTCAAAATGGATGACTGTCCTGATGGGAAATAGGCAGAGCTCTGTCTTATGACTTATTGTCTGACATTACATTCAGGAGTTCCTGCAGGATAGTGCTATTTCATAACAATGCAGTTTGTTAGCATCAATTGCCACTTCATGTTTATCTCATAGGTAATCTGAAAGTCATTTGTAAAAGGGTGTTCTTTGGCTGAGTGTGGGTAGAACGGTCCTCTCCCAAATACCCCCAGGCTTGCCTTCTTTCAGGCATCCCAGGTAATACAAACACAGAGTTACAGCAGGGAAACCATCAGCTTCTGAAATAGGTGTAAGGGCTGCTGATGTTTCTCCCAGCCTCCAACAAAATTCCTGACTCACTTTGCTATAATGTCATGTAGCATGAATCACTTGTGGAAACTCCATCTGCCCGCTTGAGCTGTTATCACCAGCCTCAAAAGAAATATTTGGCAGGCCAAATCTGGCAGTTTACCAAAAATGACTATTTTTCTTTTCCATTTTTTACTGAACATTTTGGTTTCTTTCAGTAGCAACTGTATTCTGTACTATATTGACTATTGTATTAAAATAGTGATACAAGCAGTATCTGAGATGTTACATTGAGTTTAAAAGTAAAGAAAAATGTTTATTTTTGTCTCATTTATACTATGACAGCAGCTGCATGCTTTGCCACTTCTGAATAAACAATAACCGATCAAAAATAAACGATACACAAACTGTTACAACTTTGTGAAACAATGATAGAGTTACAGTTAAAAACTTAACAATAAACACTAAGGCTCCCTGCAATTAAATTGCATTTTTTAAGTCTATGCATTTTCTAAAATAAAGCTCTGTAGCTCAGATGATGATTCACTACAACTTCAGGAACACGATGAGTCAACTTCTCCCCACCCATTAGGGAGGAAAAGCAAATGCAAACCGCACCTGCAATGGGTTGTAGCACAATGCCTTCATGTCAGATCACTCTGAAAGTAGAAACACAGGCTTGAAAGACAATAAAACAAACAAAAAAGAGAGGTGAAAAAATACTGTGATGAAAATGGGATAATAGTCCAATTATTGAGAAAGCATATTAGAAAAAAGAGATTATGTGGAAGAGTTTCTTACTAAATACTTGTAACACACTAATTCCTACCCTTATAGGCCTGCAGTAAATGCTGCTATGCTATTTTCTTTACTGAGAAAATGCCAAAAACTTACCAAGATTCTCTGAGCCTGTGTAACCCAACTTTATAGGTTATTTCAGTATGACAAAAGGCTCAGCTAGGTGCACCAGGCATAAGCACAGATTTCCAGCTTTTCAGTATAAATGGATTGTAATTAGCCATGCTTATTAATAGACAAGGAAAACAGTCCCAGAAAAAGAGTGTAAACGGAGGTTTTAGTCAACATTCAACACCAGTGAAATAAGACTGGAAGTGTGGTACTGACATGGAGACAGTCAGGAGGGCAGGAGTAATCTGAACTTCATGATTCATAATTAAATAAACAAAATCAAATACTACCTGACAGCTTGCTCACAGTACCACTGTTAGCTGGTAAGCCCGTTCAATTACTCAGTTTAGTGAAAAATATCTGAAATACCTTTGTCAGTCCACATGTGAAATGTGCAGATAAAAAGGAAAGAACAACATGCAGGGGAAAATTGCTGCCAGAGAGTTGGGGGAGCTGGGGCCCTTCTGTGGGCCAGGACTGGGGAGGGCAGTCCCAAAGGGGTTGGCAAGGCAGGGCCTGGTAGCCCCTTCTGCCTCATTACCCCAGTCAGAAGCAGGAGAGCCAGGGGCACTGGGGGCAGTCCCAGACCCAAGCATTGGGCATCTCCCTGGGGATAGGGATGGGGATGGGATGGGACAGGACATCAGTCCACAGGCTGGGCTGAGCCTAGGTTCCACAGCCAGTCCCAGACTGGCTGCAAGGCAGTGGGGCAGTGGCTCAGGTAGGGACCAAATGCTGGGGTCACAGCTGAAGGCAGGTCCCAGGGCTGGGGTGGCCTGGTCACTGCCTCCTGCAGCACTACTGGGGGTTCTTCCCTTGGCCCAGTGGGATAGGGACCCTCTTGGCTGTGCTGATCCTGAGCTGGCCCCCAGCACCCACAGCCAAACCCTGTTGGGGGTACATCTTTATGGCCCCAGCAGTTTCTACAGGGGTATTTTAAACAGAAGAAGGTGTAAGTAATGCTGAATAGTGTATGAAATTATGTGCTACATTTGAGGAATTTGTGTGTCCCTCTAATGCTATCCAGCAGTCAGTTCCCTTTCCTCCTCATTTTATCAGGATTACAAGGGCAGACTGCATTTCATGTATGTTTGTGAGAGGCAGATCAGCCATACTTCCTCATTCTGGAGGTGCCAGTGTGTTGCAGCAAGTCCAAGTCAGCTGAAAGCAGGACAACAGTCAGCTGGGAGACCAATCTGCTAGTTGCAAATGCTTCTGGTTCAGGAAGTGGTATTTCTTCACTAGGCATCATGTTCTGGGCCAGTCTGAGATGTTAGTGATACACTGCATGGAGCTGTGCTGGATGTATCCCTGAAAAATGTGTTTGGTCAGCTTGGTGAGGAAGTGCTTGCAGAAAACTTCTAGCTAGCTGGTAGAATCCCTCATCTTGTGCAAACCACTCTCACTTTGAACTTCAGAGTTTAATCAGAATGTTTTAACCTCTTTCTAACTATGTAGGTGCCAGTTATTTCTCGTTTATTAAACCTGTCTGTTTCCACGTTTCATTTCAAAAAAAACCCAAACCAACCAACCCCAAAACAACAAAAAAAAACAACCAACCAAAAAAACCCAAACCAAAAAACCCCATATGGTATTAATATTAAATTTTAGACATATCTTATTCCTGGACTGACTTCCATGAGCTGATGTGCAGAAGAAGCAGAGATAATAGCCACCAGACCTTAGTGAAGCATGAAAGTCACACTGACTCTTCTCCACTATTTTCTCTCAAAGATTCACTGAGCAAAGATATATCAATGTATTCACTTCAAAGTAGTAACAGACATGTTAAAATGACAAGGGAGTAACTCAAGTTTAGCTTTTCAATGTTTTAGTCTTACAATCCTGAAAGATTTATGGCATTTTACTACAGTGATGCATGAGGCCATGGCAGGGGAGGAGAGCTAGGCATGCTCATTCGTTATATTTTCACTTCTGAAAACTGATCCTGCTTCCTCCAGCACATAGTTTTGCAATGGGGTTTTTTGTGTGTGGTTCTGTGTTTTGGACAGTACCCAGATTTAGCTGCTGCAAAGAGCAGCTGGTTGCTGGGCTGTGCAAACACTGGTTGCTAGGTGCGGTCTCCTGCGCAGTGCTATAAAAGTATTGCAAGCCCTCTGCTCTCTTACTCAGGACTGTGCCACCCTGAAAAGTTGTATTAGTGAGGAAGGAGGTAGGTTTTTGTGTTTCTTTACTGCTCTCTGTAGATCAAAAAACTTTAAGAATTGTGCACTAAATTTGTCAACTAACTTGGTGCAATATTCTGTGTGTTGGATTTGCTGGCACAGGAAAAGGTGGGTGTGGGCAGGAGAAATTTGTTCAGTTTTGCAATAGTTTGGGTACATGGAAGGGCTGGGACAATTATTGCCTTTATTTAATGCTTGTAAGGAATTGAAAAAAAAAATGCTTAAAAGATTAAAACCAAACTTATTTAGAGTTGACTGTTTCCTGTGCTTTCTCTTTGCCTTTGTAGTAGGCTGTTGTAGAAATCTGCAGTAAAACTGGAGTTGCTGGAAAACTAATGTGCTTTGTATGTTAAAAAAAAAGAAACAGCTGTTGTTATTTCAACAATAATTTGCTGCTTTGGGTCTGTAGAAGAGTCTTTGCTCATGAAAGCAATGAAAACGAGGCAAAGCAATCTTTTAGAAACATAAGAGCAAAACTCTGGTTTTGTGACTAAGAACTTAGGCAAAGCCACATAAGGAAGTGCTGTGTCATATGGGGTTTGTTCTCCTAAAACTTTCCACTGAATTTTCCAAGGATGAGATTGTTTTCCTCTCTGATGTTTTCATTCATATTCAGTAGACTTTCCCACTGTAAAATAAATTATTGTGTTAGATCTACTGCCTGTTTTTCTGATAGGGTATAATGACCTTAATTTACATCAGGAGCCTGGTAACTAGCATTGGACATTAACCAGAGATGATATATCTTATACAGTTCATGATAGGTTTAAATAAGCATGGAGAAACAGTGTCATTTGATACAGACTGTAGTGTAAAAGCTTAGTTTCTGTCTTTAAATATTTTCAATAGATATTGAGTATTTTCTCAAAACTTTTGAATATTTGCATATGTCCAGTTCAAGGGTGCTTCTTCTGGATACTGGGAGCCAGACAGAAAGTATCACTGCAGTAACTCTTGTGAAGCAACAGTTAGGACTTCCAGTCTGGATCTCTGACTTTTCATTCCAGTTGCAATGTTGATCATTCCAACTGGGAATGATAAAACACATAAAAACCACAATCTTTCAAACAGAGAAATTTTAAGTTCTTGATTCTCCTTCCTTTAAGTGGGACTTCTACACATTCCAGTTTGGGAAGTGGGACACATGATCTGGACAATATTTTATTTAACAGAAAAACTCTCAAATATGTATTTGGTATGGAGTAACCAGAAAGAAGTGTCACACTTTTCCATGGTACCTTCTGTTTGTACCACTCTGTAGGTACATATAGTTTTTTCATGTCCCCGTTCATAGATTTTGTCCTGAGCTGAAAAGTAAAGGAAAATATACGGCAGAAAGCCATCAGTTCTTCCAGTCCTTTTCATACTAAATTAAAATAATGTTTTGACTGAATTTATCCCTCCTGGATGTAGGTATTTTATACATGAGCTGTTTGCATTTTAGAGTGGAGTGCGTCAAAGCGTTGTGAAAGACCTTTACTCTGTCAGGGCTGTCTTCCTAGATTCCATTCTTTTTTCTTATTAGCCATAGTTTCTTATAAAGCAGGCAAACAGTTCTATATGTAAAGTGGTTTCTTCACTTTGTGAGCCAATTCAAGCAGAGTAAGGTCTTTAGTCCCCCTCAAGAGCCACTACCTAGTTTGACTTTGCAGAGTTGGACTAGATGACCTCTAACCCTTCCAACTGAAAGCGTTCTAGGAGTCTATGATTCTATGACCTTTATTAAAATTACATTATTTGTTTACTAGATGAAAATACATGGATATGCATGCCAAAGTGTCTTTATTTAAAAAGAAGGGAAAAAAAGACTTAGTTTTTAAGGCACAGAATTATTTTACTGTATCTCTAATTTAAATTAGGATAAATATAAAAGTTTAGAGGCTTAATAAACCCAATTTAGTATAGGCTAGAAGCCTTCTGCTCTAGTCATTCCCAAGAGCAACAAAGCCTCTAGAGCTGGGTGTGAGGTGTGTGAGTGGGGACAGGTAGAAGAAATGTTTTCGTTCTACTGCATATGGCCTTTATGTGTGCTGTGATAAAATGCAGCAGAACTTCAGACACTCTAGCACTTCCTTTGGCCTCATATAATTCTTCTGTCAATACAAGAAAGGTACAGGAGTCATTATGAGAGCTTGATAAAATATTGTTTTTAATAACAACATAAGTATGCTTTTCTGATCCTCAGTAAATGACACAAGCATGAAAGCTGATCCTTACAACTTACACAATATTCTGACCATTATTTACTGAGATGAGACCTACTCTAAGTAACAGTGAAATAAAGATTCAGAGTTAGTTTCAGTTTTTCTAGCAGCACAGTCAGAGCTGAATTTTGTGCCCTCAGGGCTTTGGGAAGGGCACAAAAGCAAGAGTTTTCTGAGGAAGCAGAAGTGTGGGTGGCTCCTGCCTAGAAGAGGGGAGGGAAGGGTGGAGCTGGGCAGGAGGGCTGGAGGAGGGCCATGAGAGGTAGCTGCCGCTTTGTTTGCATCTGAACATGGAAGTAAGCTTTACAGTTTTGCTGTGAGGGAAAGAAACAGCCAGGCTGAAGCTACACTTCTTGATCCTAGGTGTGTGTCACTTTAAATGACTGCTTTTTGCCCTTCCTAGCGGACACAGGTCATAAATATGGCAAGTGTGTTTGCAGCATAAGCAACATAATTTTTTATACTCATGTATATGATCTACATTTTATGATCTACACCCCAAGACCGCAAATAGCATTTTGTCTCCGTTTACACTATAGAATAATAGAATCATAGAATCGTTAAGGTTGGAAAAGACCCTTAAGATCATCGAGTCCAACCACTAAACTCTCACCTCCAAGTCCACCACTAAACCATATCCTCAAGCACCACATCTATCCTTCTTTTAGATACCTCCAGGGATGGAGACTCAACCACCTCCCTGGGCAGCCTGTTCCAATGCCTGACAACCCTTTCGGTGAAGAAGTTTTTTCTAATGTCCAACCTAAAGTTCCCCTGGTGCAGCTTGAGGCCATTTCCTCTTGCCCTATCGCTTGTTACTGGGGAGAAGAGACCAAAGACACTCCAGTTTACCCAGCAACATTCGTTCATTGTTTATATGTATACTTTAAAACCAAGTCTTCCTAGAGTTTGCCATGGAATTGTGTTTTGAAGAAAAAAAAAATCTATTTAAAGCAGACCAAAAATGCTTTATTTGATAAAACATTAAATTCTGCTCTTTGTTCCCTCACTATTTCTATTACCAAACAGAATATTCCATACATCAAAGCTGCTATAAAGCCACCTATTAATTATTTTTGGATGCTCAATGTAAAATCATATCACCATTGGTCTTTTTTCCCATCCTGCATGGTATCTTATGGAAAAGCTAGTCTGATTTTTATTTTGAGTGGTAAAAAGCAAAAATTACTTTTTTTTCCCCCTTCTTTAATAGATAATGCTCTATTTTGCAGAAATTGGAGGAAATATGTAAGAAATAAGGAACAGTGTAGGTGAAACTGTCCAATATTACTTGTCTTCTTTTGGAAGGGGCTAGTCAAAGAAATTGCATAAGAATGTATTTAAGAAGGGAATATCTTTTGCCTTAACACACAAGAGCTCTAACCTCAGCAAATGATGAGACAAGAATATTTGTTTACCACTGAATTTGAACAGAATCAAATATTCAGTAAGCTAAATGGGCAAAGCTGATGCCTTAACTAATGGGGAAAGACAGACTTTAATTTGTTTCTGGTACCTTCCCTTTGTAAGTCAGTGCTAATGCTTAGATATTTCCGTAGTAAATAAGCAAATAGTCCGACTAGTTTACTGGTCTATTTCTAATCTAAAACTTCTGCAAGTAGCTAAGGGTCAGGGGGTGAGCAAGAAATTGTGGAGCATTGCATCACCTGCCAAAAGTTACCTGCTTCCAACAGTACCAGTCAATTAGTGCTTGGGAGACTAACCCCTGCATATCATAGTTCAAAAGAAAGGATTTTGAGAGTGCGAAACTTTGATTTGTACTTGGTGCTGAAAACTATGAAAAATGGTTTGTAACTTGATGCATCTCTTCCCAGGAACTCTGTCAACATGGCTATGGTATCAGAATTTCTGAAACAGGCATGGTTCATAGAAAATCAGGAGCAGGAATGTATTGTAAGTATTATCACTTTTTGAGAGCATCATGCTTAATTTCAAGTACTTTTAAAAGTTATTTCAATGCATATGCCACCTATTGTCTTTGATACACTCGAAGGGAGAAAAACCAATGGCAAAACTCCAGCTGATTAGAACTGGAACCCAATTTTATTGCAACATATAACCTAATACAATCTAATAACCTAGTAGGTCTGCTATAAGATGAAAAATTACTTTTATTTGCACATATCAGTCTTGTTATCAGTTCCTAGGCAGATCTAGTTACTGTAAAGAAATTGTAATTTCCATTGATCAATCACTGATTCACTCAAGTTATCCTCCTTAAGGTAGTAATCTGATGCACAAGTGTGTAAATGTGTAAGAATATGTTCAGATGACATGAGAAAAACAGGAACTCTTAGGCTGAGGTACAGGAAGCCATGAGTTAGAGCCCAGGAACGTAAAGGAGGAACTAAAGTTACTCGTATATGTCCTAGTTTTCTTATTATATGTCATGTTTACGATGGAAAGAGTCACAGTTTGTAATAAAACATCTCAGATAATCAGTATTGGTATAATTAGAAGGGAGGCTTATAGTGGTGAGAAGTCAACAGTTATTGCACTAGGACGATGTGGGGAGGCTTTGTGACAGTGAAGTTCATTAAGATACTGAAAGGACTGTTAGCAAAGGAAAAGCAGCACACTTTAAAGTCACAGGAGATCCTAAAGAACTTTCATTTTGAAAAAAACCCTGAAAATAAGGGGGAAGTTTCAGTAAATAAAGTTTTCTGCTCTTTGCGTATTTCATAATATTGACTCCATAATGTTTTGTGCATAAAACTTTGGCTCCACCATCCCATTCCTCTTGCACTCCCAGGTCCAGAGCCATTCTGGCTGTGTTTGTTATTGCTAGTAGCTTGTCATGGAAGCCAGTATACAACGACTCACGTGGTGTGCCTAGGAAATAGGCAGCAAACCAGTCTTGTTCCTCTGTTGGCTTATTACACAAGTCACAGCGATATTTTTCAAAAGTATGCAAGACATTGCTTTAAGTATGCAGTCCCTCTGTTCTCACACAACCCCTAGGTAGTTGAATATTTAATTATCAGATATTAGAAATGTACAAAATTCAATACAGAATGCTTTATGTAAAACATGTATCCGTAAGGCCCTGCCATTTGTCTTGTGCTATTTAGTAGCAAAGGATTTAAAAAAATTAAAATAGTGAGTTGTTGAAACAGGACGAAGAGTAAAGGTGATTCTGAAAAAGTTTAGCAAAACTGCTGGGGATTTCAAAATAAAAAATCCCACCATATATCATACCAAGGGGAATTCTATACAAATATTTAATCAAGAGCCTTGGGGCATTTTATAACTTCTGTAAACGACAGTAACGAGTATGGCATTGGTTAGGTAGTGCTGTTGGGTTATAAGACCTACATGCAACTTGATTTGTCATGACTTAGGGCAAGCCATGTAATCTGTCACATAGTGGAATTAATTATCCCTAGTTATTCCCAGAGCACTTTAGACATTGGCAAGGGAGTGTGCATCTAGGAGTGGATTCACCAAAGGCAGCCACTAAATAATGCCTGTGAAGAAAATGTGGCTTACATTTCGACTTTCAAAGAAGCTGGGTAACAGTTCTCCACTTCCTTGTAGGATAAGATTTGAACTCTTCTCCAAGATCTTGCATGAAAGAAGCGCTCATCGCTTTAGATAAGAGTCAGCTGAGAAGTCACTTAATGTGATGCACAGTCAATTTGCATAAGATGAGCAGGGAAATTAGCAGCAATTTACTGGCAGTGCCTGTAGAATTTAATTGTTGTTTTAGAGCCTTTAAAATTTGGACATAATTGCCTAACGTGACAGTTAAGAAGTATTTTTCTGTGAAATCCAACTCACCCTGAGAAATTGGTCTTCAAGTGCCTCAAATAATGTATTAAGTATTTTCTGTTTAATGTAAGAGGTGTGAAAGGAATAGATCCAATGCAAATCCATTACTGAGTCTGTTTAATTCTCTGTAGTTACAAGACTGTGTATGTTCCTTGATAGTCCTATAGTAAGTAGTTCCAAATACATGGCTTATTTAGGAATCTAAAACTGCTTCTTTGTAAAAATATCATTTGGAATGGACAATATATATTTTTTCCACCCTCCTCTGCAGAAAAGTTCAAAAGGTGGCTCTGGAGTACACTCATACCCTAACTTCGATCCATCAGCTGATGTTGCTGCTTTGGAAAAAGCTATTACTGTAAAGGGTAAGAGGATTAAATATTTAACCTGTTACATTAGGACTCTTCCTTAGGAATTTTTGAGAATAGCACTGAATAAAATATCAGAGAGAGAGGTGATGGCAAGCAGGAGAGTTGCCTGTGGTTTTAAAAGTTTGGCAATACATTAAATTATACCACTTGGTAAAGAACCTCATCTCTTTGATATCCTTATGTATTACAATTTCAGACCTTAGTACTACATTAAAGTTCTTGAACATGTTGAAGGAAGGGTTGGAAAAATTTAATTTTTAGAGAATCAAAAAATATTATAACATACCATACTAATACTTCATTTGACACCCATAGAATTCCCTCAAGAGGCAGTGAGTATGCTGATAATATAGTGTATGTTTCTATTGCACTTCTCTCTTCTAATGAAATCCACATTTGGCTCTTTGCCTGTATTTTGAAACCTTTTTCAGTTTGACTTACTGAGATTAAATGAGTACATAGTCTAATTTATTTTTGTGTTATTCTGGAGTGTAAGTTTTGCATTCAGAACACTTTGATACTTTCTAGATGAAACTGTAGAAACATAGGTTTCTGTGCTCTATGGGAATCTATTTACTGTGTTTCTTCACTACATCACTAATTGTCAGTAGATTATTACAGTTTTTATTTTGGTTAAACTTCAGTGTGTCAAGAAATCAAAATATGACACAAAGGAAACAATAAAATGTAAAAATTATTATTTGGCTAAATGATGGACCAGTGACCATTATAATATTTCCAATATAGTAGACATGTTGTTTGGTGTTTCTTAGGTGTGGATGAAGCCACCATCATTGACATCTTGACTAAAAGAACAAATGTTCAGCGTCAGCAGATCAAAGCTGCCTATCAACAGGCTAAAGGAAAGGTAAAGAATTTTCAAGCCAAGCTTAAATTTACACCCAGAATATCAATGTTGCTCCTGGCTTATATGGTACATATAGCTTTAGCTTCATAAAAAAGAAAGATACAGTCTTCTGCCTTCTGTAGTTTGTGAAAACTGTGACAGAATGATAATACCCTGCAACTATACTGCCAATGCTGAACCTTTGAATATGGTGTCCACTATTTTGAAATAAGAAAAATTTTGAGGTTCTAACTTTCCAGATTTTTGAATGCCCTAGAGATCCTTCAGAACACTAAATTTCTGACAGAGATTTCACTGCCACCTTGGAGACAGTCTGTTGAGAGAAAGGGAGAGGTGGAGAGGAGGACTTGTAGGTATGTCTCTGAATATTTAAGTCCAGGTAGAATACTAAATAGGATAGGAAAGTTGTAGGACCATAACACTGTTCCACAAGTATACCAGCACTGGTAGATGGATGGGTGTACAGGGAGCAGTGTTCTTCTACCTCTGAGTGATAAAACTGCTAGTCTCTGGAACTGAGAAGCTTGGAAATGACTGCATATTTCTGGAAAAGTTTGTAATTTCTCTTACTTTTCTCTATAACACATTTTCTCCAGTCGAACATGTATCTCTAAACTGAAATTACAATTGCACTGTTGGTATACTAGGGTTACTGAGCATTTTCTCCTTGGAAAGTGATGCCTTTGAATTTTTTGCTTTGTAACTAACTCTAAGTGTAACTTTGAAGGGCCAAGACAGAAAATAAATCTAATAGCTCATTTTAACCTAGATTTCTTGTTTCTGTTCAGGAAACCTTACTTGTTGTTTTCACAGTTCTCTCCACCCCTCAGAGGAAAATTCAATCATGCAATTATATTTTTTAAGGACCTAAATTAAAATACAACTTCAAAGACACAGGCAGACTAATGCTATTAGATTAATAGATATCCTGGTCCCTGGCACACCATCAAAAGCAGAACAGAACTAACTATGGACTTCATGCTTCCTTCTGAAATAATCGTATTGGTTTAGGTATCCTACAAAACAGATTGACCTTCTCCGTCTTACATCCACAACCTTGACACATACTTGGTGGAGAATAGGGCTGTAACTTTTAATGTAATGAAATAGAGTACTGAGCATTTCCAGATTTTTTTTAAGCTTAAATTTAGGTCAAATTAGAATATAGCCCAAATCTTAACTTCAGGACTTGCAGTTTTGTGTAGGGTGTTATTACAGTACATCCACAGTGTTTCCACTGCAAATTCTGTACCCTTTATGCAATAAATGGATTTATTAAAAAGTTATCCAGATAAGCAACATATCATATGATCAGTTGTAATCAAAACAGCAATATAGTATTACCGTCCCTTAAAAAAAAAATCAGCCTAATTTAAGTCTTCTTCTAATGCTGTCAATGGGTGAATCTGGCTGAACTGCAACATGTGAAAGCACTCCTGAATACTTATTGAAAAACCCGACACTTAGATTGACATAAAGGTGACAAAAATTCAGTTAGGACTTCATATTTCTTTCTAGTAGTTAAAGCAATTATGTAGACTAAGATTAATCAGAAATCAGACTTAATTTTTGGACTGTAGCTGAACAGCAGCTTTTTACCATTCACTGGCTAAGTATGTTTCACATTATTCCTGCCACAGAGTCTGGAAGACGCCTTGAAAAAAGTTCTGAAAAGCCACCTGGAAGATGTTGTTGTGGCTCTGCTCAAAACTCCAGCTCAGTTTGATGCTGAAGAATTAAGAGCCTCTATGAAGGTAAGGCAAAAGCTTGTGAGAAAAACTTTCTTAAAGAGCACAAATAGTTACCAAAGCCTGTAAGTGACACTGGAGTTGGGTTTCTAAACTTGTGTATTGTCTTCATTTTAACACCACTTTGTAAAATAAATCTATACTGGTAATCCAGGTTCTGAGAAGAAGACCCAGCCATCTCTGCTGAATTTCAGTGTTGGAGGAAATTGGCTGCAAATGGTATTCTTTTGTGAGAATGAATTCATTCTGCTTTCTGAATAAGGGTAGCTGATGGAGTGGTAGAAAGACATAGTGTTTACAGATATGTTTAAGTAAGAGAAAACAAAATAAAGGAAGGAGTATTTTTCTTCATAATTTTTACATTCCTATCTTTTATGTGCCCTGCTTTGTCCCTTTAGTGCTTCTTTTGGGTACCAGTGATATCAGATTTGATAAAAAAATAATCCCAAAAGAGCCGAAATAATATTGTATGGAAGCACAATGTTAATTTTAATTTCTTGTTCTCCATGGGGCCTTCAAAGTCAAGGCCATGATTTTCACCTTATTTCTGGCCTTCTAAATTTTAAGTTTGTAGTATCAAATAACATTTCTAAAAATGCAAACATTTTTGTCAGGGACTTGGAACTGATGAAGATACCTTAATTGAGATTCTGTGCTCAAGAAACAACAGAGAGATCAGAGAAGCCAGCAGATACTACAAAGAAGGTAATTCAGAGCAAGAAAGAAGTATTAATGGTATAACTATAGCAGGCACATTGCAGTCACAGCCTCACTGAGATGACGTTGTAGGAGGCAAGCGAAGCTTCTCAGAAGACTGAAAATATTGCAGGGGAGGGTGGTCATACTGACTTCTTCTGACCTATGCAGATCCCAATACAGAAAGAAAGGACACAACGTCAGTGCCAGAACTTCAGAGGTCTCGTGGAATGGGCCATGCATTTAGATGTTTTCTAGGGTGCAAGTAAAACCCAGCTGCCTTTCTTCTCTTGTAACTAAGCCTTGGCTGACCTCTTAAGATCTCACTAGGCTTGAAGAAAAAGCTTATTGACTTAGCAACACAGATAGCTATAGCACCATAGATAACATTAGCAGAAGGAGCAACCAGTGAACAAAGGGGAACAATCTTTGAAGAGAGGACTAAAACATAATGTGCTCTCTCTCACATATGTAGAGTTTACTGCAGTCAAACAGTGTTGTCTAATTAAACCATGTTTTCTGGGATTATGGGCTAACTTTTCCAAGAGATTTCCATTCAAATAGTCTCAGAAGCTCAAATTAATAGTTTGATTTTTCAGAAGAGTTTTGTGATTGAGTTCAGTGCTGATAAGTACAACCAGAAATAAGAAGGAAAAACAAATGGCTCAGAAAAAGTTTCAAGCTTTTTTTTATACTTCACCAGCAAGAACCCAAGACAATGCCAACCACAAGACCTTGGAGAAGGACTTTTAAAGCAAATTTTGGGTTTAGTCTCCAACTTCACAGCACATCTCAGGGGTTAGAGGTCATGTTACAGATACATCCCTTCTCAAAGCTAAATGAGAGAAAGCAAGAAAACTGTATTTCTAATGGGCATATTTAAGTGGGAGGTTATGAAAAGGCTGAAAAATCATGGAATCATAAAATGGTTTAGTTTGGAAGGGACCTTTAAAGAATGTCTAGTCAACCTAGTAGACAGCTTTAAAACAAACTATGAATCCTTTTTCTCTTGATTTCAGTGCTGAAGAGAGATCTGACACAAGACATTATCTCTGACACATCTGGAGACTTTCAGAAGGCTTTGGTTGCTCTATCCAAGGTATGCTGTGTTTAAGCATTTTGAGTGACATTACCCATAATAAAAATTTAGTGCTGTCAAGACTATTTTAGAGAAAGACTTACAATAAACAAGGATTTATTTCCTTCATTATTTCTTATTTACATATCTTCAACTCTGTGAAATTGTTATTAAAGAAGCTATAATGAGATTTTATCTCAAATGCATTTTAAAAAACAGTGGTGTTTCTTATTGTTTGTCAGTTATGGTTTTAGGACTTTTTGTGGTAACTGAGTGTAAGCATTTCATAAAAAAGGAATGTCATGTCAATTGACTAGAAATAGAAGAAGAAGAAATGCTTACAATTAGGTGAATAATTGTTCAGTTAAGTTTATAAGTATATACACTATATATAATATTGTAATTTAGTAATTGGTAAATTTGTCTTGCTGTCAAAATATGTTTCCAATAGATAAGAGGACTGGGGCAGTGAGCTAACAAGTGAACAAAGTGGTTTGTGGATTTATGTTCAAAAGGACATGAGTTTAAACAGTGGGGCTGGCTGATAAAAAGACCCTTTTAAAATGCATAAATATTTGACTCCATTATTGCTGAGGAAATGTATATGAAGCTTGTACATACACTTGGGATTATTTTTTGATACATCTGTGTGCATCATTTTGATTTTAAGTTTTTGGTTTCAAACCAACTTGAAAGAAGTCTATTCAATGGTCATCAGGGACCAAATCACAGCTTCCAAGCCTGTAACTTCACATTAAGAAACAATGCTTCCTGTGGATTTTAGTGTAGGACTTCAGAAATAAACTGCTGATGGCCTTAGAAATGTGAGCTATGGTTGATTAACAAATACAACAGCTTTATTCACACAATGATTGACATACCTGTATCTATCTGCAATTATGTATTAAGGTATGTATGAGAACGGTGGAGCAGAACTTTAAAATGCTGAGTTTTGGTGAACTTAATGATTGTGAGTAGCAGTGAAATAAATGTCTTTATTTATTTATTTATCTATCTATCCATCTATCTATTTATTTATTTATCTATCTATCTATCTATTTATTTATTTATTTATTTTTTTATTTATGTAGGCTGATCGATGTGAAGATACTCATGTGAATGATGAGCTTGCTGATAGTGATGCCAGGGTAAGATCATATTTGGCACTCTGCACATCTTCTTCATCTGACTTACTTGAGATTACAAACTGTTTGTGAATGTTATACTTCAATCTTTTTCACTGCAGACCTAACAGAGATTTATATGTTATACAGCAATCTTTTCCGAGGGGATACTTTTTATAAAGTTCATGTAAGCTTCGCTATCTGAAGGAAATGAAATCTTCACCTTCAGCATGTTAACTATAGATATTGCTTTACAGTAATGAACCTTTCAAGATTATTGGGTAAACATCACAGTAATTTTCTGAATAATTCTAAAATCAGCATTTTTCCCTATTTTTTCCACAATTATTGTGACTATTTTTGTTAAAATCTTGGTAAACGTTAGCAGTCTTTCCTGAGTTTTCACCTATAAAATCTTACAACACTATTACAATTTAAATGTAGATTGACTTTAAATTGATTTTTTGAAAATCCAACCAAGAAAAGGCCATTGAGCAACACTGCTTTTATTCCTTCTACATATGTAGTTTAGTTATCTCATCAGCCCTAGATATGAAAGGTCAGTAAATCAATACCCTAAGCTCAAAAGTTCAATAATATTTCTCTTGGTGCAGACAGAGTGTTGTTAAATATTCTTTGCTGCTGTGTGGAAGTCTTTAATTATTATTTATAGAGAGGTTTGAGGAGGTGAGGAAAATGAAGGAGGCTGATTTGGTCCATTAAAGTCACCCCTGGAAAGACAAGGAGTACTTGGTGTGTAGGCTGCTCCTTCACATATGCCCAGTTAATATCAGAGATAATTTTGTTTGTCTGACCAAAGCTTGCCAGTCCTAAGCTCCCATGTAAACCCTAAGCGTATTATGACATCTGAAAAATACCTTCATTCAATAATGTAGTATACCCAGAAGTGCTAGATGGTAATTGTAAAATGGCTGAAAATATGTTTTGTAGCTGCGTAGTGTTCTTTAGATACTGTTAAAACATAAGTAAAGTATGAAGTATTATTGATTGAGCTAGAGGTAGTTTGGAGTTGTGTAGAGCTTTGTAATGGATTGTGTCAAGGACTAGAGTTCATCACTGAAAAGCTGTGGCCTGCCTTTGGCTGATGGCCTCAGAAGTAGAATATTTTATTTCTGTGCTTTCTTTATGGCAGGCCTTGTATGAAGCAGGAGAGAAAAGGAAAGGAACTGATATTAATGTGTTTATTACTGTTCTTACTGCAAGAAGCTACCCACATCTCCGAAGGGGTAGGTTGGATGAAACTTCGTGCTTCACAGGAATTGTATTTTGAATATGACCTGCTCATGAAAGAGATATAGATTATCAAGACACGACTGTGTTAGAAAGATGTTTGTAGTTGGATACTTGCTTGCTTTCTAAGGGTGCAGTTGGCAGCTTGGCTGCTCTTTTCGTACTAGTGATGAGTAATACAATTTAGATTGTTAACAAAACTATTTCCATGAAGTCTCACATGGGTAGTGATCACAAGGCCAAGGGATCAGTGTGGCAGGGATTCTGAATGTTCCCCAACATGATCTTGCTCCTCAGCCACTTTGCCCTGGGTAGAGGTATCACCTAATGTCACAAGCTCCAGCAGAGTCACTGGATCTATCTATCCCTACCAATGGGAGCACAAACCCTATCATCCTAACAAAGTCCCATTTCTTATGCTGTCTCCACTAATCCATGCAGTAACACTGTTCTTTACACTGTGCTGGCTGAAGAAAATAGAAAGATGGCCTAAAAGCAGTCATCTGTGTACACTGTTACAGCAACGAGGACAGAATAAGGCAGAGGCAGTGTAGGGAGTATACTGTATTTTCATCACTATTCACTGAGTTTTCTTCCCTTATTTAGTCTTTCAGAAGTACACCAAATACAGCAAGCACGACATGAACAAAGTACTGGATTTGGAGCTGAAAGGTGATATTGAGAACTGCCTGACTACCATTGGTAAGTGGTTATGCAGATTGTAACATAGTATATATACTGACCTTATGAAAACCTACTTTTTACTTCTGTCATACTTGCTCTGATAGGAAGCTATTCTGGGCTTACCCTGTTTCACCGAGAAACTTGCTAAATAATGCTTTGGAAGACCTAGTCCAAACATAATGATTTAATTTAGTTATTTTAAATCAGTTAAAGTTGATGAATGAGTAGAAATACCACCCCCCTGATATGTAGAAAGGTCTTTTAAAGAGAACAGATGTGTCATCAACATAGGAAAGTCTTTACAGGAAGACAATATGCCAAAAAGAGATGTAAGAACAGGCAAAATATGTATGAAAAATCCAAGATTTTTGAAGCTGTCTTCAAAAAAAAAACAACCAAAACCACAAAACCCCGAACCCACTCTTCTGTAAATTTTGTTTTTCAAACATATTTATAATATATGTTCATTAAAAATATAATGAATTTCCTTCTGCGGCTTTGTTCCAAAAAAGATTCTTAAAAGGTTTGTGATAAAGGTGTATGTTAAGACCCATAAAGTTATTGTTCCTCATGAACAGTAAGATGAGGCAATGACTCACTTAAATCACTCTTCTCAGTGGACCAGGGATGGAATCAGAAGCCAGACACCCATCTATTTTTCAGCTTTTATATCACAGTCAAATACATTTGGATAAAAGAATGAGTCCCATCAGATCCCTCTTAATATCAGAAGTGGAGGGCAAGTACTTCGTAAAACTGAGTTTACAAAACAGCAGAACGTAACATCCAGCTTTGCTGTAAAAGGCAAATGCTTTTACAATTCACTTCTTGGGAACTTGGGAACATCTTTCTTAATTTTGTGGCAATAAGCTACGGAGTGCAGTATTGTAAACTATTGTCCCCTGACTGAATTGCTTTCTGAACAGACCAAGTAAAGGAACTGCTACTTCTCCCATATTTTGAAGACAGGTAACAAAGTAGTAGATAAATAGGATATGCTGGTAGGAGCACTGGGACTGCTTTGGAGGTGTTTTCTTTCCAAACTTTTGCCTTTTGTTACTTTTTCATGTATAACATATATGACCTTATCTCATTGTTTCATTGCAGTGAAGTGTGCCACAAGCAAGCCGGCTTTCTTTGCTGAAAAACTCCACTTGGCCATGAAGGTAACCTAAAGAAAGAACTTTTTGTAAACATGCAGTGCTTTGTAAGCTGAAAAATAACAAGCTACCTAGAGCTCTCTAAGCCCTTTGTGTGATAAAAAAAGGACTGCAGAAGAAAATTAAGTTCTTTCC
Source organism: Phalacrocorax aristotelis (assembly GCF_949628215.1). Lineage (NCBI taxonomy): Eukaryota > Metazoa > Chordata > Aves > Suliformes > Phalacrocoracidae > Phalacrocorax > Phalacrocorax aristotelis. The sequence goes on from NC_134311.1 coordinate 42,997,891, forward strand.
TTTGAAAACTCTGAGAGTGTTTCTATAGGAGGAGCTGCCTGTTTGCTATAGGGTGTTCAGGAAGGCATTTGTCCATCCACATATCTCTTTTACTCTAGACAGTGACAGGCAGCCAGCTAACTGGAACTTTTCTGATTTATGAAGCCACAAAAATATTAATGAAAAGTAAACAGGAAAGCACTTACAGAACTGGACAAGAACCTTGTAGAAGCCTAATCTTTGACAAGACATCCATGATCGTTCTGGCAAATTTGGAACCTGAGTTGAGTAAGGCAGCTAGAGACACTGAAACTGCCTAGTATGCAGGTATTTTCATAACTCCTGTGACTTGGTTAGGAGCAGTGTGTGAAAAATTGAGTGAATTGTTATGCAAATACACTTCATTGCACTCTTAAAAAATAAAAAGGCAGCAAAATCTAGATTGTCTCTGCTGTCTAGCGCAGTGAAGGACATGCCTTTTTTTAGGAAACAGCTGAAACAAATGCATGAAAAGGAAATCCAGGGGTAGAGGTAACCTGTCAGAAGTGAATTGTGCTCATAGGAAACAGAAGGGGGATAAGAGATGACCCTCTCATGAGAGATGTTGAAGGAATAGATTATGGGCTCTGTACACCCACATGGAAGTCTGATGGATTATCACAGAGAACCTTGATTTAAGATGTTGTTATGACATAAGTAGCCTCTTTTTTGTTTTCTTTTCTTTTTTTTTTCTTTTTTTCTTTTAACAGGGCTTTGGGACACGGCACAAAGAACTCATCAGAATCATGGTTTCACGCCATGAAGTGGATATGAATGAGATCAAAGGCTATTACAAGAATCTGTATGGCATCTCTCTCCGCCAAGCCATTATGGTAGGTTTTCTTTCAGGTGATATATTCAATACAAAACAACCAAATGATTTTGGAAGCTCATTAAGAGTTTGTTAACTCTTCTGCTCCTCAGTCACCAGTTCATCCTGAGTAACTCACTGGAGCTGAGTAACTCATGTTCCCAATGATCCACATGCTAGTAGAACTAATTCATTTTCTGGGGCAATGTTTTTGCCACAAAAGCTATAGCAATTTGTTAGTAGTGTTACATGTCTCAGGGTATCATCTTACAGTAGAAACCAAGAATTGAATAGAGACTACAGTATGCCCAAGCTCCTGTGCTTGAGCAGACATAAGGTACATTGGCAGGAGAGTGGAGACGGTTGCTCTCTGAGAGAGATTTGATGCAACCGGCTATTGGTTTTTAACATTTGAGGAACTCCTGCAAATACCTTGAAAACTTGAAATTTATTTGGCCTGCTTTCCAGGTGATTTAGGTAGAAATATCTTCCTAAAGGGTACAGATGACCCAATGTATTTTCCAGAAAATTTAAACCAATGGAAGAGTTGTAGAAAGCTGAAGTGTGGAGCTTCGTGGAGGCCAGTAGACAACACTAAAAAAAGAGTCTTGATTGGAGTGGAAACATAGTCCCTACATGTATCAAAATCCCTTTTTGACTTTTATTGGTGTCTGCTACTTTTTCAGCTAGGTGCCAAAGTTAACTTTCATTCTTCCATCATGAGTGTGTGTGATCTGTAATTTGGTATGTAATTACATCACCTCATAGTGTTCCAAAAGGCTTGAGGTGTAGCGTGGCTACACTAAACAATTCACACGTCTCTGCAAAGTAGATTCAAATTTGAGAAAACATAGTGTGTGATAACTATAGTGAACGCTTAATGCATATTATAATTTCTTCCCAAGCTGAATAAGTGATATTATGGTAAATTATGGTGAATAGTATATCACTATACTATTAGCCTGTGTTTGAGATATCCTAGATACAATGTGTATAGTGTTTTAATGTAAATGAATATTGGACATCGCTGGTCAAGGAAGGCATTTTCACTGTATCTAGAGAAGAAAAGCTTTAACTCCTGGGTAGAAATCCCAGGATTTTCGCTGGCCTTGTCTACCTCTGCTCCACTCTAGAAATGTGTTTATTTATTTCTAGGCCATACAGATAACTTCAGTGAAGGTACTCAGTTCAACCTCAGGCTGTGGCTAACATATATGTGTTACTAATTGAGTAGTTTATTTAGGTGAAAGATTGATGTCTGGTACATGTATACTGAATGCTTATTGAGTTTTATTTCACTTCATTATTATCCTAACAATTGTGGTTTTTTGTACTTAAATTGACAGGATGAACTCAAAGGAGATTATGAAAAAATCCTGGTGGCTTTATGTGGAAGTGATAACTAAATTTCATGTTCCTGCAATGTACTCAGTCCCTGTTGCTGAAGGTCTTTATATTTGCCTCAGCTGTCTATATAAAATACAGGCTTTACACAGGTTTCTGTGGAATGGTACTTAGTCCATATGTGGTATGTTGAAAACCTGTAACCTAGAATGTGTTTTTTCATTATCTTTATTTTGAATGGCATTATTATCTCTTGTTGCCGTTATTTATCCAAAGTGAAAGAATGCCCCCAAATTTCCATTTGCTTGATTAATCATGCAAAAGGTAAAGTTTTCATCTATGCAAAGCAAATAAACTTTTAAAAATAGAATTAACCTGTGTGAAATTTTGTATGTCCTTTTTTGCTTTTCTGCCTTTAGTTGCAAATTTTCTGCATACAGTTTATGAGAGAAAAAACAAGTAAATTACTTAAATAATCAAAAAATAATGTAGCAATATCACACAGTATAACTGACCTTTCCATTTCACTTCAGCTAGGGTTTATGTAAGTCAGATGTAAGAAAAATAACTAAAGATAAGTTATTTAAAAAATTAGCACTATAAAAAAGCTAACAATATCTCTGTCTTGTTCTTTTTAATTTAAATTCCAGACTAAATAAACCTGTTATATTTTCCACACAGGGGAAAAAAAAAAAAAAAAAGAATTGAAAAAACTCATTATAGCCCATGTAGGACATCTACCTTTTCCTGATAAGTTGATTAAATTTTTTATACTATCTCCGGAGTGAAAAAAATACTGTCGCTACCTCTATTTGGGATAGAGTTAATGCTTGGCATTACTGTCCTGTTTGTGCCAGATGCTGTACAAATGAGTTATTATAACTCTCAGGTGCATTGGTGGATTTAAGCATTGCTTGTTGGCTCCTGATTAAATGCAGACACTGCTGGTCTCTTGGCTAATTTGTGTTAAACATTGCAGGCCCTCTTTGCTTCATATTGGGATGGTCTAGGGTAACAGAACTAGGTGTTTGGAAAAGAAGTCTTATTCTAGAGGAAACATTGGCCTTGCTAGAGCTGGAGAGAAAATTCCCATATGCCTTCCACAGGGCTGAGTTTTGATATACCCCAGTTATTTTCCAAGGTCTATAATTCCCACCCTACCATGGTTTACTTTGTTGGTAATCCTTGTTGTCCTCATGGGATAAGTGGAAGACAGAGATTCTGACCAAGGAAGTTTATGGGACATATACATGGTAGTCGTCAATTAAAACAGAAAAACAAACAAACAACCCGACACATGCACAGAGATCATGTGACGAGAGATCTGTTTGATCAAATTACAAGCTTCAGAGAAAACAGAACAAAACCTCCTTGTATGTTTTGAGTGTGACACTAGCAAAAGATGGATTTTCTTAAGAGACAGATGTCAGGAGAATGCAATTCCGCAATCCCTTAGTCCGTATAATGATGAGTTGGAAAGGCTAATTGTGGCAGTAAAATTTTATTGGAAGGAAAGTCAAACTTTACTGAATATGAAATGAAGATGCATCTTGATTCTCCACCAGAACCCCCTTGCTTCCTTTCTTTCTAAAAAATACATAGAAGGGAATGATTACTTGCAGCTGTGGTTTCCTTGTGAACTTGTGGTGATAAACATGTATGTTTTTATTACATGCATATAACTACATGTATGTTTTTATTACATGCATATAACTACATGTATAAAAAAATATATACATATAAAGCATATATGCTTTGCTCACCTCTTTAGCATGGATAGCAACCTATTAAAAGTGAAGAAGTTGCAGTGAATGGATTTTGAGATATTACCAGTGCTGCTGGCCAGACCCCTGGAGAAACAAAAAAAAAGCGCAGACCTGTGCTCAGTGGATGGATCATAACTAACCAACTTGTAGCCAGTAGATTATTAGGCGTAATCTTGAAACTCTTGTTTCAACATTTCAGTCACTGTGAAATTGAGAAGCGCTGCAGCTATGCAAAGGGAAAGAATGTGATTTCATCAGCATAGGAAGAAAATGTTTTTCAAGAGGTATGTTCCTGCCAAAAGATGAAAAAAATCTATGAAAAAATCTATAGCAGATTTTAAAAAATTACTTCCAATTAAAACTGAAGGAATGATCAAAAACATAAATATATTTGAAGTGGGCTCTCTCTTTTTGGCTGAGTTCAAGAGGGGCTCAGCAGCACCATATTTCTTTGCGAGAGCCAAGCCTAAATATTCAACCTCAAAATGTGAACAACGAAGCAACTAGGATTTTCACTTAGAGTAAGGAAGGAGGTGGTATGAAGTTAAACCTGTTATTAATTAAAAAATGGTTGGTATCTGAGTATGAGTTTTGCAGGACTGTGCAACAGAAGGAAATGATTACTGTACACTGCTGCATTCTAAACACCTGTTCTAATTTTAAGATCTGCCACTATAATTTTATGTATATCCTTGCTAGAGGCAAGAGTAGCTGCATTTTGATTATATTATGTTTGTGCCTATATCTACAAATGCAAATGCTGCTTGTTTTGAAGAAGGAAGATTGGTGGAGGTCTATGTAGTGATATATAAATGAGTCATCACAGATTTACTACCACTGCAAGCCAACTAAATCCCCCTAGGCATTCACTTCTGTCTGAGAGGTGCACAGTTCTATACAGTGAGGGTACTACTTCCACAGGCATTAAAAACCCAGAAATTTTTTTTAAAAAGTTCTGCTTATATGACCATTTCATTCAAGGTTGTGATGTGTTTATATGACTCCTTATTTCCATGGGAAATGAGCAGCCAACTATTATAGTCCAGAAACTTTTTCAAGTACTGCAAAAAGTAGGGCTTAAGTTAATACTTGTGGAACAGCACCATCCATTTTACTACCAGAAGGCTCCCCGATGGTCTGAGTGGAAGGGGAGGACATCTGTAAACTAATAAAATAATATAGTTTTTAGTTATAGCAACACCTAAGTGGCAAGGTGGTCTCTTGGCATTAAGAAAGGGCAGTCGTTGTCCTAAAGAGCTATGCTGCACAACCAAGGGGAGAGAGACGACTGAATTACTAAGCACAAATGAGGAAGTGTTTTCTATGCAAATTAATAAGAGCGGAGCAATATAAGTGAAGCTCTAAGTGTACGTCACAAAAGACAAGTAAATGAAGGTAATTTGGATCTAATTTGCTCTTATCTTTCTGCCAATCAAAGGACAAAATGTCACATAAAGTCACTGCAAATGAGTTCAAACTAAAAGTCCCTAAGGACTCCATACAATAGCATGCTTCTCTCTGGGCTGAGCTTCAAGCATGGGATAAGTCCACAGATTTCTACCAAGGAGGAATGATTTCACATTTTCTGTTTTCCTAATAAATATTAGAAATTAAGCACAAGGACAAGGAAAAATAATAGGGGGAAAAATAAAAGGTATTTCCAAGTCTTTCTGAACATCTCAAAACCACACAAAAAGTCCACTACACCAAAGTTAGACTGTAAAGAACCACACAGTACTCAGTCAGGTTGTCTGGAGGAAGGCTTGCTCAGCTGTAGTCAGTATCCTGAAATTTTCACTACTATTTTAGTGAAACACAATGTGTGAGTTTTATAATCCCTATTCTGAGGTGGGGAATGTAATTCATAAGAAGCCCTTAGTAAAATGTGAACTGGATAGAAGGGAAGTAGTCAGTTGTGTCGAAGACAGTGTGATGTGTTGGTTTTTTTTTTTGGAAAGACATACATTGGAATTGCAGTAGTGTGGTGCTTTTTGCATGCAGCTAAGAGATCTGAGAAATGCTAGCCAGCCGCTTAATGGGGAATGGCCATCCAGCCATTTAAAGCTTATGAAGGGGAGGTGAGGGATGAAATCAAGAGGAAAGAAAATGCCAGTAAGTATGTTACAGAAAAGGCCATAGTAAAATAAATGAGAAGGCTTCCTTGCTTTGACATAAGTTGTTGGGTGGGGAGGGGATCAAGGGGTCACAAAAAAAAGCAACAAGAGGATTGAAATGTGATTATTTTTAATCATTGTACACTTGTACCCTATAAGCAGGAAAGTACTGTGAGGACACAACTCCGAAGCTACGCTGTAAATGAAAGAATCACCCTTCATCTTCAGTGATCCAAGACAGGAAAGCTTTCTTAAGGGATGGTGATTTTTAAATCAATTAGAAAGTATTGGAAAGCCATTCCTTCAAATAACATTAATTCTTTCCCTACTGTTTGATAAAATGCACTGGAAATGCTAAATTTGTCACATTTAGCTTATTATTACTTTCTGATCAGCCATCTCCTGCACCAGTTGGACAGATTGTCCCGTTTCTCTTTCACTGTGAATACTCTTCTGGTCCTTTTGCCTTTGCCTTGACAAACCAAATGATAAATTTGCAGGAGGGTAGAAAAAGGCATCCTGAGTTACTGAACGGTGTTTCCAAAAATTTGAGCTCTAGTGCCACCTTGCGAGCAAGTTGAGAACAAGACCATAGAAATGTATCATAGCAGAAATTCAGTGGCATACAGTTGGAAAACAAACTGTTTTCCAGGCTATCTGAATGATGACAACTAAACCAGCTCAGTTTATTATGGAAAATAGGACTCTTTTTTTTTTTCTTCCCTCCAATTTTTTTTTTTGCAGCTCTGGTTTCAAAAGGAAAGATCAGGGGAAAGTGAACTAGGACTAGCTGATGTACTCTTCAGGGAATGTTCATAGAGAGGTTTGTCAGAGCACTGGGACCAACAACTGTAGAATATGGGAAAAAAAAACCCACAACACCAACCCCTGCCTCAGGACGTATCAAATGCATATAGGTGCTTACACAAAACCCTGCACTTGAAAGAGACACTCACCCACCCCGCAGCTTGTCTTTCTGTCTTTTGTATGATACACAAGAAGCACTGAACAGAGGTGTTTATAAGATTATTATTCAGCAGATTTGGACAAATATGGGAGAACTACTAATAGATACCATAACAAGAAGGTGCCATGGCAAGGTGATACAGATAAGCAGCCCTGTGTGTTTACCTAGCATAAAGATAAAAATACATCAATTTGTTTTTGGAAACCAAGCAATTTTCCATACCTGTTCTGGAGGTGACCTGTGAAGAACGTTTTCAGTCACTTTTTGCATTTATTATATCCTATTTTTTGTTAAAATCATTGGAATAAGGAACACCAAAGATCTTTGAAAGTCTGGCTTTTAATTTTTCAATGTCTTGTTTTGCAATCTATTGAAGTACCTCCTTCATTCAGCTGGACCAAGTATAGAAAAGCTAAACAAACTGCTTGTAAGGAATTCACATATCACAAAAGTGGTGGCAATTTATCATAGGTAGAGAAGGTGACCGTCGCCATATTTAGTATTTTTCCTATGCTCTTCTTTACATATCAATGCGTTAGATTTCTGGATTTGTCTAAATAAAGACAGGCAGAAATTAGATCTTGTGTGTTCTTTGATCATGCTATGCAAAGACTTTCAGTAAATTGTTCACTGTGATACTAATTTAGGTTTCCTGAGCAGTTGAAGCTAATTAGTATTGTCTAATATGCATTTATATGACTAGCAATAATAACCTGCATCTGCAGTTAAATTCCTTATGCTCTGCTTGGTCCTTCCTTCCTATCCACCTTAAATGACTGTGGGTCAGTATCAAAAATAGCCATTTGTGTTTTTCACATAGCTGATGAACGTAAATTGATGAATGAACAGAAAGTTTGGACTTCTTACCTCTATTCTACCTTATGGTAGAACTTGACTGGTAAGCTGACAAATTTCATATAAACTTCTTGGGAGGCTATGTCAGACTTCAAGAAGTCCAATTGAATTGTGAAGGTTATTCTAGCTTTCTAGCTGTTTTTGCAATTTTACAGAAAAACACTCCACTTTGTGGCATCACGTGTTTAATTATGAGGATGAATAGGTGATTTTTAATTTTTCTAGTTGTTTCACATTTCAGTTAGTATTAAATTATTGACAAAAACTCCTTTTGATTTATGAATTGATAATTTTATTCCAGACTTGTTAATTCCAAATAATAAGTGGATATGAATAAATTCCGTACATTGTTTATTATTCCTGCAAACACTATTGTGTTCTTCAAAGACTGCCAGGGCTGTGTGTGGAATATTTTATTGCATTATCTGAAAATATCAATATGTGACGCTGTTTGAAATGTATTAAGTTTGCCTGCATTTAAGGTGAGTGATTCTGGAATATCTAAAAAGTTTGACACATGTTCTTATGGAAAAATTGAAGATTTTGTTAATCCCTTTTACCTCAACCAGATCTGGAGATAATATTACACTTAGGTGTTTTTCTTTGTTTATCAAATGCAGATATGACATTCTGGAAAATTACTTCAACATGCTTAATCCCACTCCACAAAATGTAAATCTTAGAATTTGGAATTTATAATTTCAAGTTCGTTTAATCTATATAGTATTTGGCTTATTAATAAGGAAAATACACAAATGTGGTATATGAAACTCTTACAAATACACAACTCAAAACTTAAAATGACAAAGAAACTCCAGTCTCCATATATTAATTTGCATGGGATAAACTGGAAAAAAAAAATTAAGTCACTTCAGTGAAGTGTCAGTGCTATTAATGACATAGATTTACACTGGAGAATATTTTTACCTTTCCCCTTAATGTAAAATACAAAATGCTTTCCTGATATGTGTCTTGGCTGTGAGAAATTGCCTGTACTGCCTAAAAACACTAGATGTAGCTGTTGATGCAGGAGAAAGGCACTTCCCCCACCCCACCCTTCCCCTCCAGAAAGTGTGTGGTGTTTTAATTTTAAAAAAAAATTTTTTTTTTAATCAAGTCTTCAGATTGTGTCTTTGCTTAAAATATTAGGGACCTTCTTTCACAGTCCTGGATTTTCAGTCACCTTTCCATTATATGTGACACAAAAAGTTAAAGTATAAAATTTAAACATGACATGAGTCTTCATGGATTAGTTATAAAGTAATAATGTTTGAAACTAAATTAGGATATACACTTCAGCAATGGCCTGACATTGCAACTACAGTGGTGTAGTTCAGGTTTCTCTTGCACCATCAATGCATTTTACGTGGCTAGGACATAACATTAATCCTATCAGCTGCAATTATTACAATACCAGACGGATCCCTAAAAATAGAAGTCCTCTAGTAATCTGTCTAGATTATTGAATTCAGTGACCACTTGGCAATGTATCAGGGCATGCTTGCAGAACTGAATTAAAATATATCATGAGGTTTTCTTTCCAGTGACAGCTAGAACTCTCCCATATTCTGTTATATGATTTTCATGGGAAGTGCATTCATATACCTAATTTGCTATACTGCTTTTTAAGTTTTGTTTTTTTCCAGCTCCCAGTACCATAGAAAAAATCAAAGTGTTAACAGTGCCACTCTGTAATATTTTATCGGAATAGTTTAATTAAGAAAATACAATGTAGAAATAGTAATTTCTTTATCAACAAATCTAAGGTATAAATCTAAGCATATACAAAACTTTTGGCATCATTTTCCTCTTCAATGGTTAAGAGAAGTATGTTTGCAGGCACAGTTATTTGTATTTAGATGCTTTTCTAATGTATAATTGTAAAATGTACATTTAGGGGGAGGGAGACAGAAAGGATGAATGCAGTGGTGGACAGCAACGTGCATTTTCCTGGTTTTCATGTTTCATTCACATACTGTGAATGAAAAAGAACTGAAGCCAGGGGGTCTGATGTTGCTTTTCATTTCTAGCTGAAAAATGCAAACAAACAGTTAAATAATAAACTGGTATTTGTAGAGAGTGTTAATGACTGACTTGACAAGCATATGTACCAGTACAGCTATAAATGTTGTATTACTGGTAGATATGCATCAACATTTGGGTTTAGTTTACTGTTAGTGAAAGTTTTCGTTTGTTATGAACATTAATTGCATTATACATACAAGCTATTGCTAGGAGCATGGCACCTACATCCCTATCTGATTGAAAATAAATACCCCTCAGACACAAACACCTTATCACATAACGTTATCCTCTCCCTTGTCCTCTGAGCCCACCTCCAGTTCTCAGTTGTGCTTATGTGACTTTATATAGTTTTCAGTGGAATTGCTGTCGTATAAATACATCTATATCAACACTTGTAGATTCATATGTGGTACTCTGCCTCCATGGTGCCCAGCTGATTTGCACAGAAGCATTAGCAGCTTGTCTGGATATCTTGGTTGCAAAGCATGGCAAATGCCTGGTCCAGGCAGCAGTGCAGTAGATCATCAGCATAAGAAAGTCTAATGATCAGAATGATAGGGTTATAGGACTTAAACAAAACCAGAATTTGGCTCCAGGAGTTTTGCCATCAGGCACTCCAGAATTCAAAGTAAAATGAATCCCTGAAGCATTAAGTTAATAATGGATTACAGTGGTTTCTTAGCCATCTTTCCTTGCTTAGCCAGGGGAAATTCGCTCAAGCCACCAAGCCAGGAGAAAGCAGCAGTTTTACCCTTTCTGAATTTTTTTTTTTTATTGGTCTTCTCCACAAGTGGAATTTTCTTGGCTTTTTTTATGCCCCCTGGTTTGACTCCTTGACTCCTGTTCTGTATACCTAGCCCCATGCTGCTGCTGACTTCTACACAGTTTTGCTCTCACTGTGCCAGCCTCATAAAGTAGGTTGTTTTTTCTCCTCTCCTCTCCTCTCCTCTCCTCTCCTCTCCTCTCCTCTCCTCTCCTCTCCTCTCCTCTCCTCTCCTCTCCTCTCCTCTCCTCTCCTCTCCTCTCCTCTCCTCTCCTCTCCTCTCCTCTCCTCTCCTCTCCTCTCCTCTCCTCTCCTCTCCTCTCCTCTCCTCTCCTCTCCTCTCCTCTCCTCTCCTCTCCTCTCCTCTCCTCTCCTCTCCTCTCCTCTCCTCTCCTCTCCTCTTTTCCTTTCTCTGCCACCTTCTTAATCCCCCATGATCCCCCCCTCCTTTGGCTTTTTCCCAATTCCATATCCTAGGTATATAGGAGAAGTCAAGGCCTGAAGATGTTGTAGCAGAAATCTAGTAGAAATTCAGGTCTTATATGAAGACTTTTGTGATTCATGGCAGTATCCACCCTGCTTTGGTTTCTAACACCATGCCTGTCCCCTTTTTCCTTTTCCTCCACTTACTGGTGTCTCTAGAAAAATCACTTCTCTCTTGGAAATTATTTCACTATATGTGCTCAGTTCCCCAGTCTCTGCCTGTAGTAGAGACCCATATCCCTTACTCCAGCACTGTCTCTGAAGCCACTTGCATGAGGAGGATCTATCTCTTGCCCCTTCCTACCCTGCATCAAAAAACAAGAGTCTTTGGCTTAGTTTCCTTTCCCCTGTCACTTATATTCCTTCTATCCTTTTTCAATCTTTTTCATTTTGTGAAACACATTTATGCATTTGGCTGTACTTCATTGACATGCCTGACCTGTGTGCTCAAGCACCATTCTGAAATGCATGTACACCAGTGCATGCAGCATGGGGAATAAACAGGAGGAACTAGAGGTCTGTGTGCGGTCACAGGGCCATGATCTCACTGCAGTCACAGAGACATGGTGGGATAGCTTGCATGACTGGAATGTGGTCACGGATGAATACAGGCTTTTCAGGAAAGACAGGCTGACAAGACAAGGTGAGGGAGTTGTTCTTTATGTGAGGGAGCAACTGGAATGTATCAAGCTCTGCCTTGGAGTGGAAGAAGAAAAAGCTGAGAGCTTGTGGGTAAAAACTGAGGGACAGCCAAATATGGGTGACACTATTGTGGGAGTTTGCTACAGGCCACCTGGTCAAGAAGAGGAAGCTGATGAAGCCTTCTACAGACAGCTGGAAGTAGCCTCACAATCACAGGCCCTGGTCCTCATGGGGGACTTCAAACACCCTGATATTTGCTGGAAAAGCAACATGGCGAGCCACGCATGATCCAGAAGGTTCCTGCAGAGCACCGGCGACAACTTTTTGATGAAAGTGGTGGAGGAGCCAATGAGGCAAGATGTGCTGATCGACCTTATCCTAACAAACAAGGAAGGACTGGCAGAGGATGTGAGAGTTGGGGGCAGCTTTGGCTGCAGTGACCATGAGAGGGTCAAGATTAGGACACTGCAAGGTAGAAGCAGTGCTATGAGTCGGGTTACAACTTTGGCCTCTTCACACACCTGCTTGGAGGAATTCCATGGGCTAGGGCTTTGGAAGGCGGGGGAGTCCAAGAGAGCTGGACAGTATTCAAAGACACTTCATCCAAACTCAAGATCTGTGTATCTCCAGGAGGAAGAAGTCAGGCAGAGGAGCCAGGAGACCCACATGGATGAGCAAAGGACTTCTAGAGAAAGCCAAATGGAAAAGGGATGTTCAAAGTATGTGGAAAAAGGGACTGGCCACTTGGGAGTAAAATAGGAATGTTTTCAGGGTATGTAGAGATGTGACAAAGAAGGCCAAGGCCCACTTGGAATTAAATCTGGCAATGTATGTCAAAGAGGCCAGTCAGCCTCACCTCCATCCCCAGAAAGGCGATGGAGCAGTTCATCCTGGAGGTCATCTCCAGGCATGTAGAGGACAAGAAGGTTATCAGAAACAGTCAACATGAATTCACCAAGGGAAGATCATGCTTGACCAACCTGACAGCCTTCTATGATGGTGTGACTGACCGGGTCAATGAAGGGAGAGCAGTGGATGTTGTCTACCATGACTTCAGTAAGGCATTCAACATTGTCTCCCATAACATCCTCATAGACAAGCTAAGGAAGTGTGGCCTGGATGAGTGGACAGTGAGGTGGACAGAGAACTGGCTCAACAACAGAACTCAGAGGGTCATGATCAGTGGAGGAGGGTCTGGCTGGAGGTCTGTCACTAGTGGTGTTCCCCAGTGGTCTGTGCTGGGTCCAGTCCTGTTCAATATATTCATCAATGACCTGGATGATGGGATAGAGTGTAACCTTAGCAACTTCGCTGATGATAGCAAGCTGGGAGGAGAGGCTGATACACCAGGAGGCGGTGCTGCAATCCAGCCGGGACCTGGACAGGCTGGAGAGCTGGGCTGAGGGAAACCTCGTGAAATTCAACACAAGCAAGTGCAAGGTCCTGCACCTGGGGAGGAACAAACCCATGCACTGGTTCAGGCTGGGGGCTGAACTACTGGAAAGCAGCTCTGTTGAGAAGGACCCGGGAGTGCTGGTGGACAACAAGCTGACCATGAGCCAACAATGTGCCCTTGTGGCCAAGAAGGCCAACGGTATCCTGGGCTGCATTAAAAGGAGTGTGGCCAGCAGGGCGAGGGAGGTCATCCTCCCCCTCTACTCAGCCCTAGTGAGACCACATTTGGACACTGTGTGCAGTTTTGGGTCTCCCAGTTTAAGAAGGACAGGAACTGCTTGAGCAAGTCCAGCGGAGAGCTACCAATATGATCAGGGGACTGGAGCATCTCCCTTATGAGGAAAGGCTGAGAGACTTGGGATTGTTCAGCCTGGAGAAGAGAAGACTGAGGGGGGATCTCATCAATGCTTATAAATATCTAAAGGGTTGGTGTCAAGACAATGGGACTAGATCTTTTCAGTGGTGCCCACTGACAGGACAAGGGGCAATGGGCACAGGTTGGAACACAGGAAGATTCACCTGTACATGAGAGAAAAATTCTTTCCTGTGAGGGTGACAGAGCAGTGGAACCAGCTGCCCAGAAAGGTTGTGGAGTCTCCTTCCCTGGAGACATTCAAAACACACCTGGATACATTCCTGTGTCCCTGCTCTAGGCATCCCTGCTGAAGCAGGGTGGTTGGACAAGATGATCTCCAGAGGTTTCTTCCAACCCCTACCATTCTGTCGTTCTGTGACATCATGCTGCCATATGTTATCTGTTTGCTCTCTTTGTGTTAGCTTTTCTTTCAGGCTTTGGCTTCTGGATCTCTCTTTATCATTGGTGTCTTTTCTCTGTGGACTTCATCTTCTATGTTGATGACTCTCTTATGGCCTTACCCTCAGAAATCTTTAGTCTCATCTCTCCAGTTGACTTGCAGCTCTGGCTTCCCTCACTCACCTGAAAGGCTAGCCTTTTGTTTTGCCTTTCATACTGCACAGTTTTCTTGACGGTCTTCCTGTTACTTCTTTGACATTGACTGCAGCTTTTCATCTTTGCCTGTTTGCCCTCTTTCTCTGATGCTTTTCACTAGAACATTCATCAGCAGTGATACATTTTTCTGTCCTCTTCTCTCTTCCCTCCTACTTTGATATAGTTTTCATTCTTTTCCTCCTCACCTTATTTTCCCTCTAGACTTCTTTTATTCTTGCCCCACTTCAAGGCTGGAAGTGGGAAGTGGGAAGTGTACAGCAAAACTTTGTTTCCCTTTCTGCATCTGCTTTTACAGTTTTTCCTCTGGAACTGTGAAGACTACAGTGACACATAGCCAGCCAACTCTTTCCACTACTAAGTAATGCTTTTCCTCTCATGTCTCCTTCTTCAATGCTAGCCATTAACACGAGACTTCTGCCTAATTTCATATTTTCTGATGAACTAGGTGCAGGTACGTGAGGGCAACATTGCGTGCACACTCATGGTGGAAATGAAACAGACAGACGAAAATGGACAGACAGAAATTATCCATTGTTAATGTCTAGCATCCACCAGGTGGTCATTAATCTTTAAGGAAAATATTGTACTTGGATATTTATTCTTCTATCACAGCAACTTTCTTTTTCTATTTAATTCTGTTTTTCTGTAGCTGTACACCTCTTCTCCCTGTGCAAGTGCAGGATGAATGAGCTGTCACTTAACAAATTACAAGAGCTGATATAAGATGTACTTTATTATGAATAGTAGTTCTGCATCTGTTTAAAAACTTCTTTCTTTTAGGGATAAGTAAATTGTGGGCTGTACATTTAGGCTAAGCTTTTCAGCTGATGTTGAGTCACATTAATCCAAAGAGGGTTTTTTTAAAAGCCAGAATTTTATGTATCCCAAAAGCCTTAAATTATCCATATAAACTGGAGAAATCTCCAGATACATCTTGCAAAATTCTGCAGAACTGAGTTAAGTTCCGTGCAATTCTGTAGGCTGGGTGAAAAATGTCTTTCAAATGCACAGAATTTGTCAAACATGGACTATTAGATCTGTCTGGATCCATTCTGGGATGTACCTATGCCACAAATATGGATTTTTTTCTTTTCAGATATAGAATGGAGAAGTTTCTGTAGGTATATACCAGCCAAGAATTCTTTTTATGCACGCTCTTTAAGGAAAAAATTAAGCTAACAAGGCTGCTATGCTGGACATGAAAATCTTGTTTGCTATATCTAATTGGTAATTGTATGAAGTGGAGATTAAATACTGGCACTGTAAGAGAAACAAATGTACCTGCATCATTGACTTATGGAGAATCAAAACCTTGTTCAAATTAGGTGTATTTTTACTGAATGTATTAATATTTGTGTATAAATTTTGGTATCCTTTTATCATATTCATTTTCCTGTACATGGAAAATATGAAATTGCATTAGGCTGTATGGAGAAGTACATTCTTAAATCTTAGTTATTGGTGGTTCATCTATTTGTTTGTTTTAAAAAAATGAGATAAATCTTGGCACTCTGTAGGAGCTATTTTTAATTCTAATAGTTCCACATGTTTTGGAGATTTACAAACATACACACCTGTCTACCTTATTTTGCCACGTTTTAACAGGGCTGGAGGGCTACTAACCTCCTCCACAGAGATGGTAACTAGTCATATGATTTTCACAACTAAAGTTATACTCAGGGTAGCTGCTGCCATTGGAAAGTCTAGGTTCTACAAGGCAAGAGATGTATTACAAGACATATGCTAAAGAAAGAATGTACAAAAACTACCTCAGAAATGCCTGTCAGGCAAAAGTTGTGAAGCAGGGTAAGCAGAAAGTACACAGGAAAGGTAATTTTTTTGCTTCTGTTTCCCCCACTATACCTGATCTTTGCTTCATAACAGAGGTCTGCTTTTCTTGAGCCATGAACTTTGTGTTATCCCTCTCAGAGATACAACAAAGCAGTTTTACTTTGTATGTTCGCAGCACAGAGTGTCATGAAAACACACACCTTGTGTACATACCATTCTTGTATAACCAACAGGAAGATTTAAAGTCTAGGGTGGCTGATTTTCACATTTTCATCAGATACTTGCAAATGCAATCAAAACAAACCATTACAGTTTAAAAGTTCCAGCAATGACTCAGTCATTTGGTATAAAAAAGGAAAAAACCCAAACCCGAAACCCAATGTTATCCATTTTACACTAAATGAACTTTTAAACAACCCCATAGAAATATCTTTTACCCTTGAAGTATCTGCATTATGGAATCTGAAACACATTGTCAGATATTATAAAGATTATTCTGAAACGGAGTTTCTTGCTGCCACGGGAAGGTGCTCACTTGGGAAAGAAATGCAAATACAATGCATTACTAGCATTCTTGATTTGTTTAAACTGTCTGCTCTCACTCTGACTAAAGATGCCTGTAACCTTTTTAGCCTGCTGTCTATTGTAACACTGAATTTGTTGATCCAGTTCAAAACAGATGTTGCGCTGCCTTTCATGCACCTAGAAACAGGGAAAGGCAGTTCTGTGGATGTAAACAAACTACTAAACATCAGAGAATGTGGCTGAAGATCTGCTCTGCCCCTTGCTATTTTTCTGGTCCTTGGACTGGAGTAGATAGCCCTTTGCTTCATGGCACCTACAAAGTACACTAAGATACCTGGATGCATGTATAGCATCCACGGTCAATGCTTTGGACTGCTGTGGCAAACAAATAAGATGCAGGTAGTGTGATACTCTCTTTACAGCTGTCATGGCTTAATAGAAGGGCAGCTGCATCCAGCATCAGAGCTCTCAATAGCCTTTTGAGGATATTGTAGAGAGTACCAAAGTGATTTGGTCTAAAAGTTACATGTGCCTGACCCGCTGTGGTGAGCCTGACCCTTGATAAAAAGCTTGTCAGCTATAGATCAATATAAATGCTTTCAATCAGGAGAACCAAATGGAAATATGAGAACAGTCCAGGTTCAAAAAGCAGTCCTAAATTACAAACCTAAACTAACCCTTTCAATAACAGGGACAGGAGCTATACTTTTCATAGTCTCAAATACCCTATTGCAACATACATCCCTTTTGGATAGACCTAATAATCTTCAGAAAGGTGAAGTGCCTTTTAGACCCTGGAAATTTTTTAATGCCTCACAAGACAAAAAAAAATTAATAAGAGCACAAGGTTATTAGTGTTCAGCATAGACTCATCATTCCCATGCACATGTACTTTATGTAGATCCCAATGACGAGAAGGCTGAGAGATTTTAAGTAAAATAAAAATTAATCTTTTTCTTTACATGTGATTTTTCACAAATGCTAGTATTTTTCAGGACTGAAAGTACCATGTTCTGTTAAATGAGTATCATCAAGAATAATTTTTTTACAGTGTACAGTTTATAGTGTTCTTACACTGAAATAGGCAAATCCAATAAACAAGCTGAAAGCTGAGCACAGCTACACTGTATCAAGATGTCCTAATAAGGCATTTAAAGATGTACTTACATGCAGTAGTTATTCCAATGACTGTACATTATGGATTGCATGTCCAAAATGACTGTTAATCATCATTTAACACAGAAAGAATACATTCACAAAGATATATCTGAAAGGGCATATTTGGTCCAACTTCCTTAGAGGTCCCCAGCAGACATGTCTTGCCCGCCCATTGGCTCCCATTAGCCTTCATACTATGTATTGTAAAACACCTCATAGTTTTAATGATGAAGCAGTTTAGCATGGTGCTTACTGTGTGATGTAAAAAGTGTAATTGGTTTCATTTTACTAGAAATGTTCATGAATATGTAACAACACACTTAAATCCAGAAAACGTAAAAGAGTGACACCACTGCTAAGGGCTGATGCTGAGGCCACTGCCACAGGTAAAGGCAGCTGCTGAAAAGAGGTTAGAATTGGTTTGATATGTCTTTTACCATTGTTTCACTTATCCTTTCAAACAGATTTGTTTTGGAGCATGTGCTGAAGCAATTTGAAGCTATTTCCAAAGTAGAGGATGTGCTTTCCTGCTTGTTTCTTGACCCATGGGAAATCCTTGAATCCTTCTTGCACTCTTACAGTGCCCAGCCTTCACTTTGCAATACACACTCCTTCCAGGCAATCATTTTCCAGAAATCACATGAGTTAAAGAGCTAACTTCTGCTGCATACATACGCTCCAGAGACAAGATCTGTCCTACCATTTTTTAAATGGAGCTGTATATTTTGCTGATGAAGAAATATGACTACTCCCATAACTCATTTGGCAGGTGCTAATGAATAGGGAAGAAGCTTCAAATTAATTTTCATTTAATTCTGTCCCTCTAGCTAAGAACCTTAATGCTATGGTCTTTTAGCAACAGAAACAATAAATGTACAAAACCATTACATTGAATATTGTTACTTATGAAACATATCTGGTAAGATTTGATTTCTCTTTTCAGAAAAATAAAATATAATTAAAAAAGACCTAATGGAGGTGAGAACTGCCAGAAGGGATCTCTGTCATTTTACAACTACGTGAACACAGGTTTAAGACAAATAGATGCCAATAAAGCCCACAGGAAATATGTAGCTAATATTACTACTACCAACTACTACTACTAACCTTATGAGAAAAGTATACTGCTTTATCTGGCTGCTCTTCTATATCTACAATACTCTGTCATCCCTGCCCCCCTCCCCAAAAGATGGGTGGTAAGATGTTTCAAAACACTCATAAGCAAGCATTTTTTGAGGGCATCCAGGTCTTTTTTTCAAATTTTGCATTGGTGTGAGAGACACAACATAAATATTTGTACTACATCTTCAGATATTATGTGCAACATATTAGTGAACAAACACGTGATCCTGCAAGTTAAAGACTTGGAGGAAGGACACTGGAAGGAAAATGAGAAAAACAAATACTGAACTCGGACTTTTTCCAACATCTCAAATTCCATCTGCTCTTACAAGCCAGCTGCTTTTTTTAATCGAATGGTGAGCTGTAATGGCAATTAATTTGCAATGGATAAGTACCAGAGAAATCTCCCCCGTGATGTCTGCAGAGGTAAAACAGCCAACTCTGTTTTTAAAGCTGAAATTTGTAGTTCTGTTCCCACTTCCTCTGACCTCACTGACATCAGCTGAATTGTATTTGCATAACTCTGCTGCTACTAAAAAAGCACTAGACTCCACACTCTAGTCCGTGTTGGGTTTTAGTTCATTTGGCTGTTACTCTTCTGCAGTGTGCTTTGGGGACCACTGTACTGTGCTGTACTCAGTTATGTCTGGACTGCTACCTTCACAGACATAAAAGTGAGAGTACTGATAAGTAAATGAAATACCAGAGTTTGCAGAAGCTATTAACAACATACTACAACAGCAAGTAACAGGTAAGCTTGTCACTACTACAATGTTTTCAGACACAGCAATAGAAGTATTTGTAAACCAGGGGAGCAGCAGGTTGCAAATCAGAGTCCTGGCTGCAGTAAAGGATGGTCTAATCAGCAAGAAAAAAAATGGTGTGAGGTCAGTCTCAGTGAATGAGAACCTGGCAGAAAAGATATTTCAGCATCTTCTTACAATTTCCTGCAGTTGATTGTAATGGCTGTTGATTGTAATGGTAGTCTGAGCCATTTTATATTATGGGAATTGTCAAAAACTGTATTGTACAAGGACTCATAGGTTTACAAATATACTTGTTAGGAATTGCAGCTCATGCAATCTACAGCTTTCCTAAATAGTAGATGGAAGCAATCTCTTACTACACTTTAACCCTTATTTCTGCATTTCTCTGTCTTTCACTATTCTATTACAGTAATTACTTGCTTTGCACTGTTTCATTATGAGGAACATTGTGTGGGTTCCAGGATTGTTCCTGTAAGAGTAAAGACTGGTTTAACCTAAAAGCAGAGCCTCCTGATGTTACGTAAATCACATCACAGAGTCACAGAATCACAGAATCACACAGAATCAAAGGTTGGAAGGGACCTCAGGGATCATCTAGTCCAACCTTTCTAGGAAGAGCACAGCCTAGACAAGATGGCCCAGCACCATGTCCAGATGACTCCCGAAGGTGTCGAACGTGGCCGAGTCAACCACTTCCCTGGGGAGATTATTCCAATAGTTGCTTGCCCTCACCGTGAAAAATTTCACTGTCGTGTCCAATTGGGATCACCCCAAAAGCAACTTGTGTCCATTCCCCCTTGTCCTCTCTATGTGACTCCTTGTAAAAAGGGAGTCTCCATCTTCTTTGTAGCTACCCCTTAAGTACTGGTACACTGTAATGAGATCCCCTCTAAGCCTCCTTTTCTCAAGGCTGAACAAACCCTGCTCTCCCAGCCTATCCTCGTATGGCAGGCTTCCCAGTCCTTTGATCATCTTGGTGGCCCTTCTCTGGACCCCTTCCAGCCTGTCCACGTCCTTTTTGTATAGCGGGGACCAGAACTGCACACAGTACTCCAGGTGTGGCCTGACCAGCACTGAGTAGAGTGGGGTAATGACTTCTTTATCTCTGCTGGAGATGCCCTTTCTGATGCAACCCAGCATCCTGTTGGCCTTCTTGGCTGCAGCAATACACTGTTCACTCATGTTGAGCTTCCTGTCCACCAGGACTCCCGGGTCCCTTTCCACAGAGCTGCTCTCCAGCCAGGTGGATCCCAGTCTGTGCTGCACTCCTGGATTATGTTTTCCAAGGTGCATGGCCTTACACTTCTCCTTGTTGAACTTCATAAGGTTCTTGTTAGCCCATTCTTCCAGCCCATCCAGATCTTCCTGCAGAGCAGCTCTCCCTTCTGGAGTGTCTACTTCCCCACTCAACTTGGTGTCATCCGCAAACTTTATCAGGTGACACTTGATCCCATTATCCAGATCACTTATGAAAATATTGAATAACATTGGGCCCAATATTGATCCCTTGGGGATCCCACTTGTGACAGGTTGCCACTTTGAAAAGGAGCTATTTACCACCACCCTTTGGGTGCGGCCTGTCAGCCAATTCCCCACCCACTGCACAGACCACCTGTCTAGGCCACAATGCATTACTTTCTCCAGGAGGAGACTGGGGGAGGACCGTATCAAGGGCCTTGGAGAAGTCCAGGTAGACAATGTCCACCACCCGCCCCATGTCAGCCAGGCAAGTCACTTTGTCGTAGAAGGCCACCAGGTTTGTCAAGAATGCTCTGCCTTTAGTGAAGCCATGTTGGCTTTTCCCAATCACGTGCTTCAATTGACTTGTGATGGCCCCCAGGAGGATTCATTCCATAACTTTCCCAGGGATTGAAGTAAGGCTGATGGGCCTATAGTTACCTGGATCCTCTCTCGAGCCGTTCTTGTAGATAGGGGTAACATTTGACTTCCTCCCATCCTCTGGGACATCCCCCGTTCTCCACAACTTCTCGAAGATTATGGAGAGTGGCCTTGCAATGATGTCAGCCAGCTCTCTCAACATCCTCAGGTAGATGGTGTTAGGGCCCACTGATTTGTAGTAATTCATGTACTAACTCTTCCTTCACTGATGGTGGGTCTAGTTTGGATCACCCAACAATTTTGTTCCAAAAGCCTGGGACCCAGCCTGGGACCTCTTCGCAGAAGTGAAGAAAGTGTTGAGGACCTCTGCCTTTTCAGCATCATTGGTGATTGACTCTCCTTTTCCATTTAACAGTGGGCCTATGTTTTCCTTCTGTTTATGCTTATGGTTGACATACCTGAAGGAACCTTTCTTGTTATTTTTGATGTCTACAGCCAGTTTCAATTCGAGCTGGGCTTTTGCTTTTACAGCTGCATCTCTGCATGCTCTGGTAATGCCCTTGTAGCTCTCGATGGATAATCCTCCACTTCTCCATCTCTGGTATGCTTCGCTTTTGCATTTGAGTAGACCCAGGAGGTCATGGTTGAGCCAAGGGGGCCTCTTGCTCCACTTACTTCCTTTTCCTTTGTAGGGGATAAATTGGCTTTGTGCTTCCAATACAGAGTTCTTGAAGAACTCCCAGTGTTCACTAGCTCCTTTGTCTTCTACAGAAGCTTCCCATCAAATCCCTCCCAACTGAGCCCTGAGTGAACTGAAGTTTCCTATTCTAAAATCTAGAACCCATATCTTAGTGTTGACCTTCAGCATGCTCAGGAAGATCTGAAAGTTCACAATATTATGATCACTGCAGGCAAGGCTGTCACTAACCAACATATTACAAAGCAGGTTTTCTCATTTTGTGAATAAGTCCAGCAGTGCCTCATTCCTTGTTGCCACATCTAACAATTGTATGAGGAAGCAGTCCTTTACACATTCTAGGAATCGGTGGATGACATGTGAGCTGCCATACTGTTCTTCCAGCAGATGTCTGTGTAGTTGAAGTCACCCATCAGGACCAAGTTCTGTTGGGCAGAAGCTTGCTTTAGTGCCCCAAATATCTCTTTGTCAGCATCGTCATCATGGTTAGGAGGTTGATAGCAGATGCCCACTATGAGGTTTTGCTTGGAGACGACCCCTTTACCTTAACCTAGAGGCATTCAGTAGAGCAGTCACAATCACCATAGTTGACTTCATTACATTCAAGGTTTTCCTTAATGTAGAGTGCAACTCCTCCACCTCTTCTACCCTGCCTGTCCTTACGAAAGAGCCTGTAACCGTCCATTGCAGTCCCCCAATCTTTTGAGTTGTCCCACCATGCTTCAGTTACTCCTATGATGTCATACCCTTCTGAGTTGGCACAGAGCTCCAGTTCCTCCTGTTTGTTATCTAGACTGCGTGCATTTGTATACATACACTTGAGGTGATTGCTCTTCTGTTTCACATCTTGGGAGACAACTAAGGAACACTTCTCACCATGCTGGTTGGCCTGACTTACTCCCCTGTTGGACATGCTGGTGTAAGCATTTTCACAATGGATCCCACCCCCAAAGTCCTTCAGTTTAAAGCCCACCTCACCAAGTTAGCCAGCCTACCGCTGAAGACTCCCTTACCCCTTTTAGACAGATGGATTCAATCCCTCCCTAACATGTTGTAGTCATTGAAGAACACCCCGTTTTCATAAAAGCCAAACCTGTCATGGTGGCACCGGCCACGTAGCCAGGAGTTGATATATATTATGTGCCTGTTTCTGGCTGCTGCCTTCCCTTGAACTGGCAAAATGGAAGAGAAGATCACCTGCGCACCAATGTAATTCACTTGCTCCCCCAGGGCTCAAAAGTCTTCCTTGATTTTACCCAGGTAACGGCTCAGTGTTGTTCATGCCTACATGAAATAGCAGTAGTGGATAGTAGTCTGTTTTCCTGAAGAGTTGTGGCACCCTCTCAGCAACATCTCAGACCTTGGCTCCTGGAAGGCAGAATACCTGTTGTGACTCCCTGTCAGGTCAGCAGATGGGTGCCTCAGTACCCTTCAACAGAGAGTTACCCACCAAAAACACTCGCCATTTCTTTTTATGATGTCCACTGTATGTTGCTGGTGCAGTCTCCCCTTGCAGGGGACTTTGCAGACCTTGCTCATGGGTGTCCTCAGTCATTAAGGCTTCATATCTGTTTCTGATTGTGATGGTGGAGGGTGCAGGCTGATGTGGTATCCTGCTTCTGTGAGTCACCAGGGTCCACGGTGCCTCATTCTCGGTGGTGTCTGCCACAGGAACATGATTCTGAAACCTCCTGTCTGTCTCTGCCTCAGCTCCTCTAATACTGCGCAGCCTCTTAACCATTTCCTGCTGCTCGGCCACCTGATGTAACAGGTCATCAACCTGTGCACACCTCGTGCAGGTACTTATCTTTTCATCAGGAGAATTCTTGAAGAACTCCCAATTTGTATATATCTATTCCAGTTTAATCTAATCCAGTACTTGTGGTCAGTCATTTGTTCATTTTTTGTTCAGTTTTGCTAGAAGATTCTCATTTTAAAAAGACTTGTTATCCCACCACTAAGACAATTTATCCTGTCTTCCAAATATCTTATATATCATCTCCAAATTATATTTTAATCAAGCTGTCGTATTTAAAATTAAAGTAAATTCTCTTGACATCTTCCAGTTACATTATCCAATGTTATTCTTTAACAAAATCCATGTAAGGTCTACTCTCAGTATTCCTCTATCTAACTTAATTCTCCACCTATATTCTCATTTTGTTCTAATGTTGATTTGTTGGGTTTTTTTAATAGAACTTTGTTCTCCAGCCAAGAGAAGAATTTTATACTTTCAGTTACATCCTAAAGGAACTGTCAATATGAATTATGGTTTATCATATCTTATATCACAAATTTAAATCACAAGGCAGGAAAAAAAGAATCTTTTCATTCTCTGATTAATTCATGGGAAAACAGCAGGCCTTTCTAGTCAACTAGGAAGATCATCCTCACTGAAGAACAGAGAAGTATTTAGTTTTGGTGAGTTGGAGGTCATGCCATGTGTTTCACTTTTCATGATATTAATTTTCACATGCCACAATTCAGGGTCTGTTGTCCCGCAGCCTCTGAATTAATGAGAGTGAAAGTTGTTTTGCACTTGGGAGAGCTGTTGCAAATTTGTAATCAAAGTTCTCACAAATGAGAAGCAAACAGGGGTTAACATCTTGACCTCATCCATTTGTCTGTGCTTTCAAATCAGAGAGGGTCTTTTCACCCACTTCAATGTTACAAAGTACTGCTAATATTTGATGAAACAGTGACATTTTGCCAATCTCAATAACACCTGGTAAGTGCCTCCAGTTGCCAGTAGTACTGTGTTTTAATGAACAAATAAATGGCTTATCTGCCATTCTTGGCAAGAAACCCCAGCTTATGAGGCAGAGTACCAGCGCTCTCAGTGTTACTTGGGCTAATTGACTCATTGGATGAAGTTAAATCACACTATCCCCAGTGGGATGTATGTTTGCCAGTAATCAATAGCTCAGCAACATCCACATGGCAGATAATTAAGTGGAAAGTAATTAATACTCATCAAATGTTTTAACTGTTTGCCATTCCTTCACTCAGAAGTCCCAGTGTACCATAAATAAGGCTTTGAAAAGAATAAATATGATCTGTGCTTTCCAACAATCTAAGTACTACTGCTAAATTCTCACCAATCTGTGCCTGATTTCAAAGTAGCATCTTATACACACAAATATTCTGGTTTTCATCTCAGAAAAGATTCTTAGCTGGCACTATCCTAAAGATTTTACTGTTGCCTGAAAAAAAAAAGAGATGATTCACTCTAAACCAGGGGAATTAAATTGGTTATGGTGAGCATTTGTATTATCCCTTTTTGCAGTCATATTTTAGCTGTCATACAAGTGAGGCAAGACATATAAGGAAATGTAAAATCTTTCATGTCCACCAATAAAGCTCAGAAAAAAAAAAAAGTGTTATCTGTTAGAGTTGTTTTTCCAGACATTTTAACACACCTAAATAAGGCTGAATCTTGTACCACTGTGCAAGCAAAACTTGCCATCAGAGTCTGAGGGACTAAGAATACAGTCCAAGTGAGAGGAGTAACACTCTCTAATATAACTGCAAGATTTCAAAAGTATGAAAAATTATCATAGCAGAAAGAAATAGTAGAAACTCACCCTATATTTTCTGCTGTAAAGTATAACAGGTATAAAACGCTGAAATATGCTGTGTGTATTTATGGCTAAGCCTATTTTAAATCTGTTCCGATATGTATTATATACACATGTTAAGAATGCCCCAGTACAGTCAAATATACCAGCAGGATTAGGTGGATTTACAGATTATACCACTATTCTGAACATTTCAGATTTCTTACAATCTCTAAATCTTCCTATAATAAGTACAAAGTATTCAGCTGAACAAAAAATCTGCTCTGATACGTACATACAGAGTTCCCATTGATTTCTGTACTGCTGACTTCAATGGCAGTTGAATGTCTGTATTGGAGGGCAAAAGACAGCTATTTATAGTCTAACCTTCCCAGACAAAATGAGCAAACTGGGTGTCCTTTATCCTTTCATCTACAGTATCCCTAACACTTTCTGAATCATCTTTTATCATTTAATCTAATTCATTACAAACGAGCTATAGCAGAAGGTCTCCCCTAATGAATAAGTACAACAAAGGAAAAAAAAAATCTACTAATCAGCTAGTTTTGAAACACATAAAAAAAATAAGATCTTTTTTCTTGTTTTTAAATAATTTATCTGCAAGTACTGTTAATTTCTGAAAATAGTATGTTGTCTAGTTTTCTATCAGATATCTCTTGGAATTTGTTGTTTAGTACAGAAGAATTGGTAGAGTTTAACAAAAAGCAGTTTTCTCAACTTTGTAAAAATAGCAAAATGGCAAGAAACAAAATCAAGCAACTTTATCCCTGTGTATTCTTTTATTTTGATAAAGCTATGCAGCCATACAGGTGGTCTGTTGCTTCATAATGCCTTTACATTATGTTTGGAAATTTCAAAAATTACAGAAAATCTATAACATTTTGGCATCAATAAAAGTAAAAAAGAGAAAGAGAAGAAGATTCATTTTGTGAAGAGAAGGAGAAAAGAAAACATCAATACTGTTAAACCTTTGAAAGATTTGTGCAATAATCTTCTGGGTTTCATCATGGAAAATAGAAAGCCTTTCTTTTCCTGTGTGTGAAATTATTCCCCACTTTATTTTCCAGCCAAGAGGATCCTATGACTCACAATTTTATATTAGAAAGGATCCATGGCAAAATGCCTGGGTTTTTTTCTCACTCTCTCAGATTTGCAGGCAGAGCATGGGTTTGAACCAGGCTTTGGCCATGTCAGAGATGTAGTCCTTCCATGCTTGAGGAAATGGGAACAAGAAAATTCCACTTGAGCATAGAAGTAAAGCCATAACAGTTCAGAAAAAAGGTCTCAAAGCAAGGCCAAAGTCCAGTTCAACCTGGCTGAATTTATCACTTGTCAAACTGATTCAGCTTTTTTTTCTCTTAACGCAAGAATACCTTCCCCATTTTCCCCATAATACTTCTGGTAATATTTGAGTTTGTAATTCTAACACCTTACTGAAATAGAAAAGATAAAGATTTGGCCAGAGACTTTGAAAATGGAAAATTCTGAGTATCTCTGAGGAGTGGTACTACCGAAACTTCATATTAAACATTCCTCAGGTTTCAAGACCACACATTTTACTGGGCTGGGTAACCTGACAAACAAAACTCTGGAGCTTGATGCTAGGACACCCCTTAAAAGAACAGCAAAGCTGTGTTTGAAGAGCCTGCCTGAAGCAACTGTAGCTTTAGGTGTACTTTCTGTATCTCCACAGCAAATGAAGGGGTATCTCCATTCAGAGTTGCCAGTAAAAACAGGTACATGGGAAAAAGAGGAAATGCAAAACTCTCTAGGCAAAAGGCAAAAAGACAAGTAAAGAAGTAGCACTACTCAAAAATAGAAATGAACAGTGGAAGGGGATTCTCTCTAAAAGACCGCAGCTGTAGTAAATATGTTCATTTAAACTTGTATGATTACACCATAAATCTCCTAGTGCAGGTAAAATATCAGACATATAAGGACTGTCCCTTCTGCCAAATTCTCACCAAGGTCATAATCACTTCTGTGTAGACAGATCAAGGCCTTGTTTTCTCAGAAGTAAATGGTCAATAGCAGCTACGCCAGCTGCCGCTGCTGCAACACAGACTCTTCAAATCAAGTTTACAAAGCTAACCTTCAGCAAAAGCATCTTCATTTAATATGTTTTAGGCTTCCAAGCAAGTATATTTACATGACAATTATTTTCCAATACCTCATTAAACAGAAGTTTCTGTAAAATAAATTTTAAAACTGGAAAGTTTTGTCTGAAAACTTAACAAATATAATAAATATACATATATATTGCAGAAAATATTATGTTCCAAGATCACATCTTCATTGATACAAGAAGGAAGACACAAAAGCATTTCTGTCCAATGACAGAACTAACATCTTAGTCTCACTAATGTTTCAAGTGCCAAAACAAATCTTCTTTGGTAGCAGCCTGGCACAATAATACTTTCTATAAATTAAATTAAAATGTTTAGCTGAAAAAATGTGTGCTTGAGATCTCTCTCCCTTTCTGTTTTAAATATAAAGAAGGTGTTCTATGTAAATGACCTGTACTTTCACAGAGAACATGCTTTGCTTTCATTGACCGTATTTCCTTAGCTGGATTGCTTGGTTTTCATTGATTGTATTTCCACAGCTGTATTTCCAAATAAGGAAAATCCAGCATGAAGCAACTCACTCATGGGAAAGCTATTCAAGTTTTAAGTAATTTCATTTGATAGAAGAGCCCTGTGAGGGGGTCATCTGTTAATAGATAGATATATATATCAAATTGCGCTAGGTCCAGGTCCAGATTTGCTTTTAACAGCATGAAACCTAAGTACCTTAATGAATGAATAGTAAGCTCAATCTTAGGTAGTGGGAAGATAAAAGTGAATGCACAGGGTTTCAGATAGGTATTGTTATGAGAGTGGAAGTGGAGCATAGGAATTAATGCCATCTTAAGGAAGATTCAATAGTCCTTTGTGTGTTGTTCTGTCTCACTGTTTAAGAGGAAACAGCATTTTTCCTCACTACCATGACAACAGAAAATATTAATGTACAGTGGAGATACAAAAAAGAAAATAAAACGTTGATATTCCATCTTTTCAGTGATAAAAATAGAAGGTCAGTGCTTATCTATGTAAGAGTGAATATTAAGTTAAATTGTTCAGGATTAGTTTCAAAAACATTGCTAGTTAAAAAAAGGGGGTGGGCGTGGGGGGGTGGGGGTGGGGGGAGTGCTTGGCTGAAAGAGAAGTATCACTTCCTGAAGCATTAAAATAGAATATATTTCAGAATGCAGTCATGCCATCATTACTAAGATCTTGGCATGTTAAACTACTACTCTGTGTCTGCATTTGTTCCTCCAGTGAACAATAAACACTAATGGAATCAAAGTGTCACTAAAGAAAAGCATTCCCTAATTGACAAATACCCTGTGTTATTGAACACTGGCCCTTTCAAAATCTTACCAAGAAGGGAAAAGTGTATCTTAAAAAAATACACAGTTAAGAGCTGGCAATTAGGCTTAAAAGTCAGCAGGATAATTGCATATATTGTTTCAAGTGGTAGCAAAAGTGTAGCAAATAAGTCCAGGAAAGTGATTGTTCCGGCTTGTTTGGCAATTGGCAGACCATATATGGCTGTATCATGTTTTGAGCTCCCCAGTAGCTCAAAAGTGGATAAACTGGAGTGAGACCAGCAGAAGCTATCAAGTTGGTCAGGATGCTGGAGCACAGGACATGCAAGGAGTGGGTGAGGGCTAGGTTTGTTTGTGTTTGGCGTTTGGCCTTAGGGAAAAAAAAAAAAAAAAAAAAAAAGGCTCTGAAGATAGTTGGCACAGCTACCTGATGAAGAGGACATAAGGAGAACAAGGTTGGAAGTTTTGTTCAGAAATGTTGACCAGATCCTAGGGAAAATTTTTCATCATAAGAGTGGTCAACTAGTAGAAAAGACTGCTCAGAGAAGGTGTGAAATCACCTTCCTTGTAGATATTGAAAACTCAACTGGACATAGCCACAAGCAAGGCGTACTAACTAGATTCGTATTGAGCAGGGTTTGGACCAGATATCTCCAGAATCCCCTTGCAATCTAAATTATTCCTTAGTTCTAATAGTTTGCATTTACTGTTAAAATGAAAACATCTGAAAAGGTTTCTCAGGCCTTGGTTTCTGATGAAAAGTCAGAGCCCATCGTTTACTTAGAATAACTGTGTAATAGTTAGGTCCTTCTATTGATTTGTGGATAGCTCACTGCCTATGGCAGGGCAGAAGCATAGAGGAATAGAAAGTCAGACAGATGTTATTGTGCATATAATTTTGTTGCTGAGTTTTACACATTACTTGTGTAGTTTGTTTTAGAGACACTATGCATCATATTGAATACAGTCTCTGTTTCCTGACCTGGATGGGAATCATACAAAGCTGTTAGCAGGATTTCCTTTATGTTTTCTTCAATGAAAACTCTTGGGTTTAGCCTCATGAAAAAGGAAGAAAAGAAAATTAAATCTGTTTGGGGTGTGGATATCACTTTAGCTGTATTGTACTGGCTACCTGAAGACTCTCAGTATGAAATGTAATTCATGTATATCTGGAGTTGTTTCAACCCACCTGAAAAAGAACTGCATTCCTACTCCACCCTAGGGATTCCCACTACTGAATACCAGCACAGACCAAGAATTAATTTAGACTCACATACGTAGGATCTGGTTACAGCTTCTCATGTCTTTTCACTTGAAGAATGACACTTTCCAAGTTGATACTATGTCCTGTCCCTAAATTCTTACAAACCTAAGATATTTTGTAATTAAATTCACACAAAAAAACATTTGATTAAATGAATAAAATTATGTGCCTCTTCCTGATGGAATTTTAAATTTCTAAAATGAAGAAATATTAAAGACTCAAAGGGCATGCTGTGTTTGCGTGAAATTCAGAGAGGAGTAGAAGAATCTGAGAAAATCACCTACATCATCTTCATAATATACAAATAAGAAAGGAACATATCCTGGAGGACAGTGCAGCAAAGCCCAATGATGAGATAGATGCTCTGTCCAGGTTCTTCATAGCTGTTTGAAGGAACTCTATGCAAGCCTCTTAAGTGAAACTTGGGAAAAAAACATCAATCGTGAAGGTTATTGGGGTCTGTTATCACTTTGCAGAATGAAACAGCCTTAAAAGCAGGAATTAACAATAACTGTACTATTAATCTTTTCTCACCAAATGGGAAAGTATATGGGGATTATACTACATGACTTCTGCTGGAATTATTTACTAAACTTTTGTATTCTTCATCGCTATCCTCTGATTCCTTTAGAAGAGAAATCTAAAGCCTAACCTCAAGTACTGGCATAACTGTATGTAGTATTACACTACCTAAAGCTTGTCCTAATTCTCATAGGTTTACAAACCTAGGGCCACAGTTTTTCTTGTTCATCTGTGTTTTGTCACTAAAATGCATGTTTTCCTCTCCTCAGAGCATCAAATGTTAATATCCAGCAACCAATGTCCCTGAATAAAGATAAAATGACATGCCCATGCATACAGGCAAAAGTATGTTCCTGGTGGTGGGAAAAAAAGAATCACCGTGTTTTTCTGTAAGTGTCGATGCTATTCAAAAGATATTTTACAAATGTGACAGACTGGAAAAAAAATACCTAGACTACTCTATATTTTGGTTAGCATACAAGACATTATAAAGTTTTCCCCAAAATTACAAAGCTAGAATCATTTTCCTAGAAAGGTTGGACTAGATGATCTCTGAGGTCCCTTCCAACCTGTGATTCTGTGATTTTAATTCAGTTTGTGTGGAAACATTTGCAAGTCCCTGATGTGGCTGTGTTTCATGGGTCAGAGGTAGAACAGCATGTCTTTTAAGAGATAGTCTTCCTGTAGCCAAGATTAAGCTGTTAAAAGCCATTAGGAAATTCACATGATATTGCTTAAAAATTATTTTACTCAGGTAAGGTGATCTGAACTAAAGTCTTTAGGGTTAGATTCTTCCAGGCTAGTCCCAGGAAGATGCTACTGTATAAAAAGTGACAGTGATTTTCTAATGTTTCCTGATGGAAAACTCTACCCCTTACTCAGTCAAAGACCTACTATCACATAGCTTACCTTCTTCTCTTCTCTTCTCTTCTCTTCTCTTCTCTTCTCTTCTCTTCTCTTCTCTTCTCTTCTCTTCTCTTCTCTTCTCTTCTCTTCTCTTCTCTTCTCTTCTCTTCTCTTCTCTTCTCTTCTCTTCTCTTCTCTTCTCTTCTCTTCTCTTCTCTTCTCTTCTCTTCTCTTCTCTTCTCTTCTCCTCTCCTCTCCTCTCCTCTCCTCTCCTCTCCTCTCCTCTCCTCTCCTCTCCTCTCCTCTCCTCTCCTCTCCTCTCTTCTCCTCTCTTCTCCTCTCTTCTCTTCTCTTCTCCTCTCTTCTCTTCTCTTCTCCTCTCTTCTCTTCTCTTCTCCTCTCTTCTCTTCTCTTCTCTTCTCTTCTCTTCTCTTCTCTTCTCTTCTCTTCTCTTCTCTTCTCTTCTCTTCTCTTCTCTTCTCTTCTCTTCTCTTCTCCTCTCTTCTCTTCTCTTCTCTTCTCTTCTCTTCTCTTCTCTTCTCTTCTCTTCTCTTCTCTTCTCTTCTCTTCTCTTCTCTTCTCTGCTTCTCTTCTCTTCTCCTCTCTTCTCTTCTCCTCTCTTCTCCTCTCTTTATCTTTTTTTTTTTCCTTTCTTTGTTGTTATTTTGGGTAGGTGAGGTAAGAAAACAGACCCAAAATTTTTCTAAATCAAGTGGTCCTGGCATTTGATTTAGAAACGAGGGCAGCATTGTAATTTTCATTTTCTCAGAACCACTGGGTTCAACAGTAAGAGCAGCAGGAGGAAGCACAGTGGAATAAAATTCTATTTCAGATTTTCTTGATGTTTTAGAAGTCTGTGTGTGGTTTTACATGTTGGTTGTGACCAATTTTCTCTTCCTCTGATTTCCTCTTAGGCTCCTGAGTCGTCTTCTAGCCTAGTCACTGAGCTTTGGTGTAGACCTAAAATCAAAAGTTCTTCTTCCTTCTGTTCTTGCCCTTGACTACTTTCAAATCAGATCAAAATGTATACTGTCACAATAAAAAGGAAAAGGTAAAAAAAAAAAAAAAGAGAGAGATAGAAAAGAAAGGACTTCCTCTTTCTTTCAGATACTTTTTGAAACAAAAAAAAGCTTTGGAAAAGATTATTTGGGGCCCTTCCCTTTATAAAAGTCTCTTACAGTAAGTGTTTTTTTTAATAGTGGGAAGCCATAATACAGTATTTCTTTCAGTTCTGTGCTAGCTGCATGTTTTTCCCTAAATTTTGTTTGGGGGTTGAGCTGTCAGCTTTGATTATGTACTGCTGTTGTACAAGAAAAGCCACAGCATGCAGAATACAGGTAGTTATCAGTCATCACAGAGAGGGGAGAGAGGGAGAAGCTGAGGAGAAGACAAAGGAGTCTGTTTCAGGTTTAGTTTTGTTTAGGTTTGGGGTTTTTTGATTGCTTGTTTTTCATTGTTAAAATGGAGAAAGTAGCTGGATTCTTAAAATTATATCAGCATTATATATGGCAGAAAGATAAATATAAGTGGTGGCAAATAACATTGCTGGAAATCTCTCTGGCACATTATCACAATGTTAATAGTTGAAGATGAACAAATGTAGAAAAACTAAGACAGACTTCTCAGGATCTCCATGGCGAAGCCTGGCTCGTGTTAGGAGGCTGGAATAGAACCAGGGAAACTTATGTAGGCTAGAGGAAGACCGGGACTAGGTAAAGATGATACAATTCATCGATTTAAACTGTAAAAGTAAAAAGACAAATCTGCAGTTTACAGGTACAAACTCTTGCTTCCAGAATATTTCACTCCCACCTTCATATATACCTCTTTTCTGGATTCACAACCCTCCCTTTTCTTTCAGTGGGTATTAGTGCAATAGACTCAACTTTGCAGTATCAAAATAACAACCAGAAAGATTTCATACTGGTGAGATATTCTCAGTCTTAAAGTTATGTGTTATGTCACTAGTTCTGTTGATTGGCTTTACTGTCAGCACAGGGTTGGCATTATTATTATTGTTGTTGTTATTATTATTATTAATAATAATTTAAAAAGGATTCTGAATATGTACCTTTGTAATAATTAATGTTGAATTAGGCAAACCCTAATGACTATTCTTTAGGATGGAATATGAACATTACATTGCCTGTTATTGCATGATAAGGAATCTGTTCACTGTAGAAACTCTTTATTATTAACAGTACCTGGAAATATTTCTGTTGAAAACCACCTTTACTAAAGATTCACAAACCATTTGTTTTTTTTATGATAACCTCATTTTCAGCTAAGATATTGAAATATTTCTTTAGAAAAACAAATTTCTTTAATTTTGAGTTTTGCAATTTTGAGAATTTTTCACCTCTTTCCCTCTTTTTCCCACTGAAAATGCAGAAGAAAAGCATGAGGCTTTATAATTCTCTTTTACCAATTCTAACTACAGAAAATCCTAAGTAAACAGTATTAAAAAAGAAAACTGATATTGCTGGGGTTTTGGTTATGTTTCTTTTTTCCCCACAGATGTTCTAAGAAAAATAAAGGGAGGGGGGAGACAGGGAAAAACATTTTTGGGGAATGGTGAAAAGAACTTGAAACTAAGAAAATCAGTTCTGTTTTAAGGGCTAGGCTCAGTCTTGAAGAATTATACTGAAATCATGTTTTGTACTGAAAGCTGTGCAGAGAGCTTTTTTTTTCTATAACTGCACAATTTTGATTGATTAGAGCCATGCTATGGCCATACCAACTCTCCGCAACTGCAGGTTGTTTAAATGAAAGCAGAAGCAATTAGAACAGAAGCAGTGAGCAAATTATCTTATGAGTTCTAACAAGCCCATTAAAATATATGACTGATATATACCAAAGAGTCATCTTACATGACAACTTAAATCTTGCTGCTCACTTTGGAAGATTAGTTGGCGTTATACAACTTATACAACTTTTCTAGGATTCATAGGCAAAACTTTTTCAATAATCTACTTCTTTTCCTGACTTATATCTACAAGGTGTACCCTTTATGGCTGAACCCCTTATTTCACTTTATTTCTCTCCACCATGGTATACATTTTAATCTTTTCCAAGACAGATGATTTTATTAAAGTGATGGTCAAAAGCTAAAAACTCACTTGGAAACTACATCTGAGTGGGAAACCACATTCAACAAGCTAAAAAATTGCATTCAGGGGCAGGCTGGGAATTCCTATGGTCTTAAAGCTAGACTATTTTTCAACTTTATTAACAAAAAATATAAGTGAAAAGTCTACTGTAGTAAACTGTGGCTCAATGGCACCATAACCTTTCAGGTGGTTGCACCATCACAGTCAGGAACACAAACAAATGCTGGTAGAGTTAGAACCTCATGTTCTCTGTTAGAGACAAGCGAAGGTAAAGCGTAACTTTCTTTGTTTTACCAGGGAGAGAAACAGATGGAAATAGTGATAGAGATAAACAGGACATGAGGAAGTGGAGAAAAATATGTTTTTAAATTGCTTTGTAGTATTCTGTCTCAGATATTAAATAAAGTAAAACATTTCAACTGCATCTTACAAACAGCAACAATTTTCAAATGCCCCTTTTGTAATGATGTATCATCTGAAGGTCAAAAGTGTGACTCTTCCATAAGCTTTGGTGAATATTCAACATATTCATTATCTTCTGTAGGCCTAAAGCAAGCTTCTGGCTAATAGAACCTGGTCCTGATGGGTGACTTCAACTACACAGACATCTGCTGGAATTAAAATATAGCAGCTTGCATGGCATCTACCAAGTTCCTGGAATGCATAGAGGACTGCTTCTTCATACAAATGTTAGATGTGCCAAACAGGAATGCGGTACACTGGACTTGTAATTCACAAACCAAGAAAACCTGCTTTGTAATATTCCATGAGATGTTTCCATGGAAGAAAAAGAAAATCCCAGTGAATGCTGGGAGTTCTTCAAGAACTCTGTATTGGAAGCACAAAGCCAATTTATCCCCTACAAAGGAAAAGGAAGTAAGTGGAGCAAGAGGCCCCCTTGGCTCAACCATGACCTCCTGGGTCTACTCAAATGCAAAAGCGAAGCATACCAGAGATGGAGAAGTGGAGGATTATCCATCGAGAGCTACAAGGGCATTACCAGAGCATGCAGAGATGCAGCTGTAAAAGCAAAAGCCCAGCTCGAATTGAAACTGGCTGTAGACATCAAAAATAACAAGAAAGGTTCCTTCAGGTATGTCAACCATAAGCATAAACAGAAGGAAAACATAGGCCCACTGTTAAATGGAAAAGGAGAGTCAATCACCAATGATGCTGAAAAGGCAGAGGTCCTCAACACTTTCTTCACTTCTGCGAAGAGGTCCCAGGCTGGGTCCCAGGCTTTTGGAACAAAATTGTTGGGTGATCCAAACTAGACCCACCATCAGTGAAGGAAGAGTTAGTACATGAATTACTACAAATCAGTGGGCCCTAACACCATCTACCTGAGGATGTTGAGAGAGCTGGCTGACATCATTGCAAGGCCACTCTCCATAATCTTCGAGAAGTTGTGGAGAACGGGGGATGTCCCAGAGGATGGGAGGAAGTCAAATGTTACCCCTATCTACAAGAACGGCTCGAGAGAGGATCCAGGTAACTATAGGCCCATCAGCCTTACTTCAATCCCTGGGAAAGTTATGGAATGAATCCTCCTGGGGGCCATCACAAGTCAATTGAAGCACGTGATTGGGAAAAGCCAACATGGCTTCACTAAAGGCAGAGCATTCTTGACAAACCTGGTGGCCTTCTACAGTGTACCAGTACTTAAGGGGTAGCTACAAAGAAGATGGAGACTCCCTTTTTACAAGGAGTCACACGGAGAGGACAAGGGGCAATGGACACAAGTTGCTCTTGGGGAGATTCTGATTGGACACAACAGTGAAATTTTTCATGGTGAGGGCAAGCAACTATTGGAATAATCTCCCCAGGGAAGTGGTTGACTCGGCCATGTTGGACACCTTCAGGAGTCATCTGGACATGGTGCTGGGCCATCTTGTCTAGACTGCGCTCTTCCTAGAAAGGTTGGACTAGGTGATCGCTGAGGTCACTTCCAAAATTTGATTCTGTGATTCTGTGAAATGTGTAAGGCAAAAAAAGTGACATGGTGCACTTCCTTCAGCTTTTTCTTTTAGAAGAGTCATAATCCTGTCTTATGCAATTATTTATTTGGTAGTCACCTGCAGAAGAATTTGTATTTTCCAAATCCACAGAAAATATTGAGGAAAGGATTCAAGTTCTGTCATCTGCCATAAATGAATGATGTGATTTGCCTGTGCTATGTTTTATTTTGCTTAATAGAATGCATTAATTTCTATTTTAAAGTTTTCCTTATAATTTTAAGAACAGAAATTAAATTGTAAATAATACTTTAGATAAAACTGATATATGTTTCAGATTTGTCCTAAGTTCATTTTCACAAGCTAAGTTTTTCATGTGTTCTGTAAGAGAGGGTCGCTGGGTTTTGAGGATGTAAAAATATTATTATTGCAACATAAGGAAATCAAATAAATTCAACAGGTATTTGTCTTGTTATAAAACAAATTGTTTTTAAGGCTGGATCAAATATAAAATTTAAATTTGAAACAGAATTATTTAACTTATTCTGGTTTTCAAAGTTTTTCTTCCTTTAAGGTGACATACACTTTATGAACACATTGCACACTATGAAAATAAAATGGTTCATTAAAATGATACTTACATTTGCAGCTGGGAAAATATTTGTATAAGAATGGAAACAGCATGGGAAATTTCTGAATGCTGTTGAGATCTCTTTTCAGATGGTTTCCGCTTTACAGCCTTGTGAATAAAATAAAATAAAATAAAGGATTGTTATGTTTCCAATGTTTCTAGGGCTTTGCAAGGTTGTAGTAGGTTTCTATAAAACCATATGTGTAAGTTATTTTACACTTCTGTAAGTTCCCTTTGTTCCACATGCTTATGTGTAACCTCATTTATGTCAGTAGAATAATTTCAGATTGTTACAAGCAGATGAGAAGGATCACACTCCAATTCATTGCTAAAAAGAACCATACTTGATAATATTTTTCAACAGTGTACTGGATCTGGCTGGGATGGAGTTAACTTTCCTCACAGGGGCCCATCCAGTGCTATGCTTTGCATTGGTGGCTAGAACAGTGTTGATAGCACATTGTTTTGGCTATTGCTATGCAGTGTCCACACAGCATCAAGGCTGGGTCACCAAACACCCCTCTTGCCCCCACAAGGCTAGGAAGTTTGGGGGCAGCCAAGAGGCTGGGAGGGACCCCAACTGACCAAAAGAATGTCCCATGCCATGTGACATCTTGCTCAGAAATAAAAGCTGGGGTGAAGGAAGGAGGAAGAGGAGGAGTTAGAAGTTAATGATGTTTGTCTTCCCAAGAAACTCTTATACATGTTGTGGCCGTGCTTCCCAGGAAGTGGCTGGACATCTGCCTGATGGTGAGAAATAGAGATTAAGTTTCCTCTTTTTGCTTTGATTCCACATGAGGCTTTTGCTTTTGTTATTAAACTGCTTTTATCTCAACTAATGAGCTTGTCCATCTTAGTGTTTCTCACTGTGGTGTTGAAGAGAGGGAGTAAGAGAATGCCTGTGCGGAGGTCTGACAGCCAGCCAAGGTCAACCTACTACAAACAGTCACAACCGTAACTGGCTTTTGGAAAGTTTGCACACCCTCTGTGAGTGCAGTGTATATATTTATGTACATGCCTCTTATCTTCTGTTTAAAGCTATTGGAGCACATTAGCATGAGCTGATTAATTCATTCATAGCCTTCACTGCAATAAAAAAAAGAAAGCACAACTCAAAAGACGTGATCAATAAGATATTGGATTAACTGCTGTAATTATCTCTGACTTATTCAAGGCATGAGGACAACAGAGGAAATTCTTAACATTTCTATTTTTATGTAATTTTTAATGCAATATAGGTGTCACTGTATCTTATCATAAAGCTCTGAGAAGCTATGGAATAACATAGGAGAGAAGCAGGGAAAGGGGCAGAAATTGCTGTAAAATATTTTTGTCTCTCCCAGTGTCAGGTTTCTTGGCAAATTAACATGCTAAAATGGAAGCAATTGACCTATTTTAGATAGTGGTGGAGTTTGTGTGTATGTTGTGGAGGAATTATTCAGTGGAGTGTTGTGCTTTAATGTGGTTAATGGTAGTACAAAAGGGGAAAGGGACCTTGTTTTTCTGCTTATGCTGTAAACAAGGTTTCAGGGGAAATTCTTTGAAGTACAGAGATCTAAGCTGGCCGGTTTTGAATCCCCCCTGAGGTACTACAGAGGAACAGTAGGTATCTGATAATGTTTGCACTTTGAGTAAATCTATTTGGGCATCAAACACAGTGTTGACAAACAAGATAAAAGATGGACTATTTAAAAGCACTGCTTAAGATAAATAGGATACTCATATGATTTCTGGTGTTGAAGATTTTCTGTCTCTCTGCAGACTTAGGAAAAAAAATGTAATAAAGGATTAGCTTTTCAAGGGATGTCTGCTCAGCTTGTGTTCTTACACCAAGATCCACGGCTGAGCTTTCAAATTGACAAGGACCCAGGCCACAGTGAAATCTGGAGGTATTCTAGTGACATCACCATAGGGATTTCATCCCTAGTGCACTTATCTCTTTGTAAAAACCGGGTATGAAATGCACCGTAGCATTCCCCAGCTCTTGAGTATTTCCAAAGATCTGGTCTAAACGCTACATTTTCTTCCACCAGTCCTGACACCTGTCTTTGTTGGGCTGGGTCTGTCTATTTAAACACACAGAGAAATGTGGGAGATACAATGCTGTGGTGTTGATTCAAAATGGTATACTAAAATGTAAGCACTGCTGACAGAAGTCAGCAGGGAACACCATGGTTTACATATAGCATCCCAGGACTTCAGAAGGGGTTATAAATTCTGCTACAAACAAGGATAACTTGCACCATATTATAGTAAGCTTGTCTTTTTTGTTTGTTTGTTTAAGCATGGTTTTATTTTCTTTCCCATTAGCTCTGAAAAAACCCAAATCCAAAACAATAAGAAAACATTGCCATAAACAGTTGTGAAATATCAGGTTTTATTATAGTTGTTATTATTATATAGCTTGTAAAGTATTTTTATGGATATGTTTGGATTCTTTCTATTTGCAGAATCACATTGGTACCCATATATAATGCAGGAATAAGGTTCTCATTCTCTACTGTTAAAAATTGGTCTCCAAAGTTGACCTGTTCATCAACAGAACTATGAAGTTCTCATTACACCTTCCATAAAAATTTCTTGAGATAGACTTCTGTTACTATATCAAAGATGATATATTTGACCTGTTATTGCAGTAGCATCACTGGAGACCTGAGAAGCTGAAAATTATGGAATTTTGAGCTACTGAAAAATTTAAAAGCTTTCTAGAGAATAAGCTTACAGTATTGCTTAAAACAGTAAGTACTTCAATCAGAATTACTGATAGAGACAATGACACAACAGTGTACCTAACTGCTCACTGTTTCAGCAAAACAATACTTTTTATACCACTTATATTCACAAAATAAGGCTGTGAAACATAGGAGTGTATTCTCAACTTCCTCTGATTGCAGCAAGACACAGGGCCAATGTGCAAGAACACAAGTGCTGAGCGTGCTAGGACCAAATCTTCACCATGTTGAAACCAATACATAACAGCTTGTTACAGTGTGCAGGAACTAGAAGGGGCTGGGAGTTAAGGTCTGGGTTTAGGTCTTGCCCTTCCTCACAACAGCAATGTGATAGAGGAGCTCAGAAATGGACATGGCAGTGGCAAGCTAGGTGGGAAACAGCTGTGGTGGATTGATCGGACAGGGCAAGTTCTCAGCTTTCAGAGTTTGTTGTGAGCTTCCTGAGAAGTAGGAGGGTTTCTAAAGAAGAGATTCTTCTTCAAATGCATCACCAATCTCTGGTATAACAGGACTGACCACCCCTGGCAGAAAAATCTGCATGTTATGCGCAAAGCCTCAGTTACATATCGATTGGCCACCTGGAAGTAAAGACAGAAGAGTAATCATAAAATGCTTAGAACACTGCAGAGCTACAAAAGGCCCACTATGTTCAAGCAACTCCTGTCTTTTTATACCCTTCAACAAGCATGGAGATAACAAGTGAAAATCTATGCTAACTTGGTCCTTTCCAAATGCAATGGACACCTGAATGACAACGATTTCTAGTTCCCAGTGGGATTTACAGCCCCATGTGAACTATATTCTCTAGACTTTGGGAAACACAATCTTGCAGCACATTGGCCTACACATTGGATGAGGTTTTCCATTCCTTCATTGGTGTTAGAAAAAAACCCCACAAGTACAACCATTGATCAGCATATTCCTGGCCTTAGTGATCCTATCTCATCTGGAAAAGGGAGAATACCTCTTCCTGGACTGGCAATGTAAGTTGCTTATAATGGTTTAGATTGAGCTGTTGTTGTACCTGTTCCCAGAGACAGAACTGAAAGAGTGACAGGTGACCTCAGAAGTTCAGACCTGTGAATTGATCTGGGATGCTAAAAGACTTAACGTATCAAGAGCTATTCCTCCTTAGTCTGGACGTATTTCAAGTTTCACACATAAGGG
This sequence comes from Phalacrocorax aristotelis, assembly GCF_949628215.1. NCBI lineage: Eukaryota > Metazoa > Chordata > Aves > Suliformes > Phalacrocoracidae > Phalacrocorax > Phalacrocorax aristotelis. The sequence goes on from NC_134311.1 coordinate 43,039,178, forward strand.
CAACCAGTCTCCTTTCAAGAACTGACAATATGGATGTTCCAGCTTGAGAGAAATGTTTTCATCTTACACAATTCTTATTAAAAACATACAGGCAGATAAAGGGATGCTGTATACTTTTCAGAATTATTGAAGCACTCCTTTCATGGCTGCAAACTGCGCTCTTCCAACATGGTCAAGCACTATTAAAGACGTTCACTTTTGAATTGTATATCACTATCCACAGCCTAGAAAACTGTATCCTGTGGCTTTTATGAGACCAGGAAGACTTTCAGGAAGAAACAGTCATGACCCTGTAAGCTGTTCTTCTTGTTGTCTGGAAACACCAGATCACAGAACTTGAATAAGCCTGTAGTTTGTTCATGGTCCCAGAAGGAAGCACTGGCCTGCAATATATTTGTAACTGCTTCATTACTTCTTTTCTCTCTTATTTCTTCTTTTCCCTCTTTCATTTTCTTTGTTTTTGAGATTTTTCTGCTTGGGCCAGTTTATGACAATTGCTTTGACCTTGATGATGAGAACTGGATGTGTTAATACCCTTCCTGAAATACCTTGTATTTGATGGAGAACCAAACTCCTTATAATGGCTTTTTAATAGTAATGGAAACATTTTAATACATTTGGAAGTTATCCAAAATATAACCAGGACATTTTGGAATGGAACAGGAAGACAAAATTTGGTAGTTTTTAAAACCAGAGAAGAAAAATCCCCCTGACACTTTCATGTTGTGTCATTGAGAAGTTAAGGTTTTTATCAAGGAGATTATAGTTATTTTTCTTACTTAAAAACAATGGGGTTTCAACATCCAGTAAAAATTGTCCTCAATAAAATCTAAAAAATTCCTCAAAAGTGTTTTCATATACATAAAATGGCATGACAAAGAAAATTATGATAAATTCAAGTATTTAAAAATTAAAGTTTTGAATATTTGAAACTGATGAAAAATATAGAAATAAATACAGAAATATAGAATTATTAAGGTTGGAAAAGACCTCTGGGATCATCAAGTCCAACTGTCAACCCAACACCACCATGCTTCCTAAACCATGTCCCAAAGCACAACTTCTACATGTTTTCTGAACATCTCCAGGGATGGTGACTCCACCACCTCTCTGGGCAGCCTCTTCCAATGCCTGACCACTCTTTCAGTAAAGACTTTTTTCCTAATATCCAATCTACACCTCCCCTGATGCGGCTTGAAGGCCATTTCCTCTCATTCTATTGCAAGTGACTTGGGAGAAGATACCAAAACCCACCTCACTACAACTTCCTTTCAGGTCATTGCAGAGACTGATATGGTCTCCCCTCAGCCTCCTCTTCTCCAAGCTAAACAACCCCAGTTCCCTCAGCCGCTCCTCATAAGACTTGCTCTCCAGACCCTTCTCCAGCTTCATTGCCATTATTTGGACATGCTCCAGTAACTCAATGTCTTTCTCGTACTGAGCGGCCCAAAACTGAACACTGTATTTGAGGTGTGGCCTCACCAGGGCTGAGTACAGGGGCACGATCACTTCCCTACTCCTGCTGGCTACACTATTCCTGATACAAGCCAGGATGTCTTCTTGGCCTTCTTGGCCACCTGGGCACACTGCTGGCTCCTGTTAAGCCAGCTGTCCACCAACAACCCCAGGTCCTTCTCTGCCAGGCAGCTTTCCAGTCACTCTGCCCCAAACCTGTAGCGCTGCATGGGGTTGTTGTGATCCAAGTGCAAGACCCGGCACTTGGCCTTGTTCGACTCCATACAATTTGCCTCAGCCCATGGATCCAGCCTGTGCAGACCCCTCTGCAGAGCCTTCCTATCCTCGAGGAGGCTGACACTCCCACCCAACTTTCTGTCACCTGCAAACTTACTGAGGGTGCACTCAATCCCCTCATCCAGATCATCATTGATAAAGACATGAAACTGACCTGGCCCCAACACTGAGCCCTGGGGAACACCGCTTGTGACTGGCCACCAACTGGATTTGACTCTGTTCACCACAACTCTCTGGGCTTGGCCATCCAGCCAGTTTTCCACCCAGTGAAGAGTACACCCGTCCAAGCCATGAGCCACCAGCTTCTCTAGGAGGATGCTGTGGGAGACAGTGTTAAAGGCTTTGCTGAATTCCAGGTAGCTAACATCCACAGCCTTTCCCTCATCCACTGGGTGGGTCACCTGGTCATAGAAGGGATCAGGCTGGTGTGGCAGGACCTGCTTTTCATGAGCCCACGCTGGCTGGGCCTGATTCCCTGGTTGTCCTGCACTTTCCTGGTGAGCTCACTTAAGATGTATTGCTCCATAATCTTCCCTAGTACCAAGGTCAGGCTGACAGGCCTATAGCTCCCTGGATCCTCCTTCCAGCCCTTCTTGTAGATGGGTCTCACTTTGGCAAGCTTCCAGGCATCTGGGACCTCCCCTGTTAACCAGGACTGCTGATAAATGGAGGAGAGTGTCTTGGTGAGCTCCTCTGCCAGTTTCCTCAGTACTCTCAGGTGGATCCCACCTGGCCCCATACATTTGTGAGTGTCTATGTGGCTCATCAGGTCATAAACTGCTTCCTCCTGGATTATGGGGGCGTTTATTCCACTCCCTGTCCCTGCCTTCCAGCTCCAGGGGCTGAATATGCAGTGATAACTGGTCGATGGTTAAAGACTGAGGCAAAGAAGATGTTTAGTACCTCAGCCTTTTCCTCATCCTTGGTGGCAATATTTCCCTCCATGTCCAGTAGAGGATGGATATTTTCTTTCATTCTCTTTTTGTTGTTAATATATTTGTAAAAACATTTTTTATTATCCCTTTACAACAGTGGCCAGATTGAGTTCTAGCTGGGCTTTTGCCTGTCTAATTTTCTGTCTGCAAGACCTAGCAAGATCTCTGCACTCTTCTTTTCTGCCTGCCCCTTCTTCCAAAAGTGGTAGACTCTTCTTTTTTCCCTGAGTGCCAGCAAAATCTCTCTGTTCAGGCAGGCTGGTTGTCTTCCCTGATGGTTCATCTTGCAGCACATGGGACAGCCTGCTCCTGCGCCTGCAAGACTACCCTCTTGAAGAAAGCCCAGCCTTCCTGGAATCCTTTGCCCTTCAGGACTATCTCTCAAGGGAGTCTCCCAGCTAGTGCCCTGAACAGGCCAAAGTCTGCCCTCTGGAAGTCCATGGTAGTGCTTTTGCTGACCCCCCTTCTTACTTCAACAAGAATCAAGAACTCAATCATATCATGGTTGTTAAGCTCAAGACAGCTTCTGACCACCATATCTCCCACCAGTCCTTCTCTTGAACTTTCAGTTTAAACACTGTCTACATTACATACATAAACTTATAATATCTTAGAGAGTAGCTGTTAACAGCTAGCTTTGTCTTTACCTTAAAACTATATAAAGATGAGAATTAGTATAAATGAGATGTGGAGTTCTAGAAAAGATTTTATTAGCTTGACTTTGAAATGACTCACATAGTTCATCAAAGCTTAGCCACTATACAGACTCTTTTTGCGGAAATGCCAATAGAGTTTTAACACATTACGTATAGTACATTTTGTTTGTGCTCAGTGCTTTATGAAGAAATGCTTCAGAAAATTTCAGAGTTTATGCTTTTAATTGTTTTCTCCTTTTTGTATCTTTCTGCCTGCCAAAAGCAGACTCTTCACTGCAGAAGGCAAGAAAATTATAACAAAGATGTTTCACAATGATCTGAGGAATCTCGAAGTTACTATGCCTGCTAAATATATCAGACTTGTACAGCCAAAAATGGTTTATCAGATGCCTCTTTTGGAAAGGAGGTACTGCCAAACTGTCTCCATTGGAGCCATCCTGGCTATGGCTTCCACACAAATTCCCCTTCAAGTTACCCCTCAAAATGAAAACCTGAAAGAAAGCATCCATCTTTCTGCAGGCATTTGCTCAGGGCTGGCAAGATGACAGCAGTCTGGCTCTCCCCACTGTACTAGACTTTCAGATCCTCTTGGTAAAGGGCCACAGCCTTACTGGTCTCATTGCGTTTTGCAGACCTCAAAGAAAACTGCAGTGAGATGGACACTTTGACCATTTGATTTCCAATCCCTTGTACTACATGCACCACACCTTCTGTAGTTCACTTTTGTAACATGTCTGAGTGGGGGAGAGATGTGGTCTTTTTGCAATGACAACAATTCTATTGTATACATCTGTTCCTGGTAGAGTTATGCTGATTTATACAGCTGAAGAACTGTCCCACAGTCTATAAATCATACATGTCCAGATGGATACAGTCTCAGAAATGAAAAATTCTGTATCTCGGAAGACAGCGTGTGTAAAGGGCAGCCTTTGAGAAAAACAGCCTGTTGTTTAAAACAAAGACAAGTGCTATTAACAAACAGAAGTTATCTGCTCTAAATAGTGGGTCAACAGGACATAGTATATTTGCAAGATATATACAATTCCCATTTGTGACCATAAACACTGTGGGGTCCACACCTCTATAGGTGAAAACCAAAGTCTGTTAGCATACAGATGTGTGATACCTTTTAAAACCCCTGCAGTATCTTCCTACCTGCTGTGCTTAATTTCAGATTCAAGTGCTGTCATTAAAGGGAAAAAAACCCCACAAAACTCTTTTCACCTCTCTCTGTGCCCTACATTGCACTGATTTTTCCTCAAATATTTTCCTGGTGCTGCAGCTCCCCCATACTGCTTGATCTTTAGGCCCCCAGTTCCCACTTTTTTTTTTCAAGCCAGCACATGTTTGTCTGACATGTAAAATCACAACCTTTTAATTGTTTTCTTACAAATAATTTTCTTACAAGCCTATCTTGGCACCATTCCATAAGAAAAAGATCTCTACTGTAAAGTTTGTATTTAGAATTGTAAAAAACTCTGTTACAATTTTGTAAGCTGTAAATTCTCTTCAAAGTTCGGTTGCACTAAGACTAATTCTCATTTTGATTTATTTGACTTTGGATATAATGGTATTAAATTAGCAAAGACAAGCAATGAACAAAACCCTGGAGATGAATTAGCCATTGTATCCAGTCCATTAATCTCTTCTTCAATTCTTGAGAGTTGTGGCTCACCCAGACCCAGAGATCAAATAAAATGCCTAATTGGGAAAATCCTAAACAAGAGTATCCTGGGGAGCTTGAATTTATTTGTCAACTGTTCAAACAACTATGTTGTTTATATGTCTTTAAAACCTTGATACTTTTCCACCACTATATCTTAATCCAGATACTTTAAACACAGGAGGGTGATTAAGAATTGTTTTCAATTAACTGGAATAGGGAGAGACACTTATTCTAAAAACAGATAGTTGTGTTGTGAACATTCTGCCAAACATGCTGAGAATTTTACATCTAAACATTAGGTTTGAGGGATGCTCTGAAAACTCTTCGAGGGTAGTTGTAAACACAGCTAATGAATATTCTTTTCTTTCAACAGCATTTGTATTAAGGACTGTGATTCAATAACAGGAAGAAATATGGTATAAATGAATGATACTTTATAAAAAAGAAGTTCAACAACATTTTTAAAGACCTGTGAAAGGGAACAAATATAAGAGTCTTTTCTGCTTGCAGTTACTCCAGGATTATCTGCTCAATATCCTGGAGGTCCAGGAACACAATCAGCAAGGCTGATCTCCACCTGCACTTCCAGCAGAAATTCAGAGGGCAGCTAAAAGTCCACACCTGGCTTTGAGTCTGATAACCTCCCATGTTCCAATCAGTACTAAAAGAATAGGTAACCATTAGTCACCTCACATGAAATAAGACATTTTCTGACAGCTTTGTCATAACCAAACTCTGATCTCTCTTTTGGGTAAAAAAAGTCTATGGAAAAATCTGTGGCCAGAATACGAAGGCTGAGGTTGGTTGTTTTTTTGGTTTGGTGAGGTTTTTTTCCCCCTACTTACATTTTGCGGTCCTAATCACCAGTTTAGATTTCATATGGCATAGAGATCGCAAATGCTATATGAATTGGTTTCTCTTTCTTGCTACAGCCTATTTCCTGTTTTCAGTTGCAATAGCAGTGATCATGAGATAACATTAATTTGCTTACAGGGTGTACAAATTAGCTCCTGCAAAACTGCATTACATCTTTTGATGGTATCCAGAGGGCTGTCATTGGAATTGTCTCTCTAACCTAAAGGTATTTTTGTTTAGGTTGCCACACAGGTCTGTGTATTATAACCCTCTTGTTCAAGTCCATAGAGCTTCCAGAGAGGTTATGTTGAAACAATCACATTAATGACAATCTGTACTACAGGACAGAAGAAAATCTGTCAGGGATGACATAAATATGGTTCAGGACAGATCTGATGACCTCTTGAAACCTGTTCTTTCATGCCTATTCTTTTATGATTGCACATCTTTGAATCCATGAAGTACCTGTTGAGCAATGAAATAATAAATCTAATATTAACTTTTCAGAAAGAAAAAGGGACAGTTGGACCACATAAGATTGATAAAATACATTTCATTCACAAATTTCTCTTCTTTTGCTTCACAGGACTAAGAACTAACAGCTTCTTGATGAAGGAGAACTAGAGGGAGAAACCGGTTAGATTAGGGTTATGAAAGTCTTGCCCTGAATAGACCATAGTGTATGAATACTTTTTTTCAGTCTAATATGAAGAATCTGATGACTCTGAAGTTTTTCTTCCAAATGTTAAGAAGAAATTAAAATCTTTTTTTAAAAAAGAAAAAAATTTATTTTTATTCATTTCAAATTGAGTTTATTTTCATCCTCAGAAAGAAAAGAGTCAAATAAACGTATGCACAAATGATTTACTTTTCTTCAGTGTACGCCATAAATATTGTTCCCTCTAGTCTAATCTGAAGTGCTAAAATACCCTGTTGCATATTGTGAAGGAGAACATATTTTGACTCTAATGACGACTGGGATTTATTTATACTGATATTCAAGCATCCAGTGGACAGCACATAGAATTCAGAAGTTGCTTGCTAACAGCAAGAGTTAAACTTCTCTATGTCAAGTACAGTTCATATGTTTTACATGTACAAGTGATACTCTCTTGTTTCCCAGATTAGTATATTTTCCTTTGTTGGTCTGTGACTGTTTTGCATTTTCCATTGCTTCTATTTCCTCACTTATGAGAAAAAGTATGGATCTGTTTCCTCCCATCTTATCTTCATAATTAGCTGGACATAGATACCTTTGATGACTTTTAAATCTTCTACTGAATCACTGACAGAAAGACTTATTTCATGCCACATTTAATGACTTGCTGTTAGTTATTGATGCTGGAGATATCTCCATAATCTATGTGATTTTAAAGGGATTATTTTTTTCTATTTCAAAACATCCAAATTGCTCACTGATGTTGCATATCTTACTAGTACAAATTGTTTCTTTCTTTACACTTTTTTTTTTCACTTTTCAACTCAGTTTATCTCTTAGCCCTTCTCTTTCTCTCATGGCTTCAGACACTACTGCTAAACTCACAGAAACAATTTTAGTCAAAGATTATTTTCTCAGCTGTGGTGTTGAGAGAAAGATGGATGGGATGCTGATCAGTCAAAAATACAAGTCTGTACCAATTCTTCTTCCTCACTAGACAGTTTCTTTCTATTCCTTGGCTTACTCTTGAGGGACTCTTCCTATATTTAATGCTTTACTTGTGAATACTTGATCTACTCTTGCGTCAAGACACTTCCACTTCATTAGTCTTGGTGAATGGATGATCTCAATCCAGTGTATAGAATCTTGTTCTTCAAAAGCCTTATGCTTGAGTCCCTGGTGCTCTGGAACCCTCCAAGTGAAGGAACCACAAATACGCCCTCTTCCTCCATGAATCACAACCAGTTTTGTCAAGTACATGCTACGAAGTCTGGTTTTGAAATTTCACTTTAACCATAATATGGGAAAGATTATTTGGAACAGCTCGGTTCCTCTGCCTGGAAAGTTACTACCTGCTGGCTTCCCGCCTCTGTAAGTCATCAGCAGTCTCCTTCACAGAGGATTAATTATAGTTCTTCCTATGTTTTACTCACTTTAGGTAATCAAAAGCTGAATAAACCCTAGATGGAAACACTCTATTTCTCTACAGAAAATCCATCTTTGAGCATTACAAAGCACCTTGGTAGTCAGCATAGTGACAATACTTATACCTCTGCTATCCATGCTGTACCTGTGCTGTAGATAATTAGTTGAATTCAGTCACTTCCCTGTCAATCTGGCACCCTTCATGATCGGTAAAATTCTCATTAAAACATTCTTTATGCTGAAAAACCTGGCACTGGCAGACTTCATTGAGTAATTAACTCAGATACCGAACACCAATCCATAATGTTGGTCATAATTAACTGATCAGGTTATCTGTCAGAGGCATGTAATTTTCCCTTACCCTTGGGATGCAGTCAGTGGAGTGGTTCTCAAAACCTGCACATCTCCGGACATAGTATGCCACAACACCTGTGATTTACACAGTGGAGAGCCATTGTGTTGCTGTATGGTGGTAATGTCTATTACATGGAGGTACACTAGAAATCCACGACCTTTCTGCAACAGAAATATGAAATATTAGTGCAATATATGGATAATTTTTTCTGCCATGAAGATGAATCACAACATTAACCTTCTCCTACAGAAAGATTATATCAAACAAGAGAGTAACACAATCAAATCGAGGTTTAATTGTAATAAATGCAGTCTTAGCCAGACATGGAAATATCAAGACCAAACCAAATATCTTTGATTTACTGCACAATGGGTGAGCCTGAATAGTTCTTAAAATGGTAACTGTCCCCATGGCAGTTTGGTAAATGAGAGAGATTTGGTTTTGACGATTGAATGATAAGCAGAATGCAGCTGTAGGCACTTGGATAGAAAGTTGTCCACCGGTCAACTTTTGTCTGTAACAAAAGGCATTGAGCATTACAGGGATCTTCGGTTCTTTCTTGGAAGTCTAAACAGATCACTCTGGATTATATTCCAAAGTGAAGTTAACCAAATACCATTTTTGAACTTGAACCTGATTGGGAAGTAAATCAGGCCTATCTGTTTAAGTTTGAATCAGAGATGCTTCATAATCACTCTGCTACAAACAGTACCAGAGAGAAGACTGATCAATTATTATTCTTTCCTTGCAGACAATGTTGTTAAATTGAACTGCAGTTCTGTGAAAATGTTTTTCTCCTTGCAGAAGGCAAGGTAAAAAGGAGGTGGCCTGGAGTCTTTAAAACATGGAGTCTGTTTACAGCAGACAACTGAAAGAAACCTGATCTCAGAGTGATTTCTCAATATCATGTCAAAGCTAGTCATCTGCTATAGCTGTTATGAAATAAAAGCTATAAAAACACAAAAACAAACCCAAAAAATCCTGAAGAGAAAAATGATGCAATTTAGAGCTCTACCAGTCTTGAAACTGTGGAAATGTGGAAGATGACCAGAGAATGCTGAAACAACGTTTCATTCTGTATTTGTAAGCTATTGGGTCCTGTGCAAAGGATGACATTCAGAGTAATAATACTTTTCACAGTGACTAGGTCTGAGGCAGTTGCTGTGCTTAATAGTTTTCAGTTAGTACAGCCAGGAGTAGCTGACCATAAAATCGTAAGAAAAAAAAAGAGTAATTTAAATCAGAAGGATAGAATAGTGTATGGCTGATTTGAAGCTAAATCTGAATCCACTTTTATAACTCCTATATATTTTTGCAAGTTTTACAAATGTAAGTTAGGAAATTGATTAAGAAACAAAAACTACAGTGCAGGAGAAGCTACACAATTAACTATACATAGGCAATCTACAGTTTGCCAAGCCACTCAGAAGAGTTCACCAGAGATAGAGAGTCTGCTGGTATCCTCATGAAAAACTGAAAAAGATAATCTTTTGAGACTATACCTAACAACTTTGAACTACCATATCCACTTGGCTTTCTCCCAGCTTGGGCATGATTTCCCCAAGATTTCCATCTCAATTGTAGCAGAGTTTGAACTCTTCAAACAACAAAGTTTAAAGGGAAGAGGAAGACTAAAATTTTAAATAATTTTTGACTGTTAATTGTTATCCTCCATTTTATTGTGGTAGCTCTGTCCTTATATGTTCCTTATATATCTGCAAGAGTTATAAAGAAAAAATCTTTCATTTTCCTACACCACCAAAATATTTATAAAATTAAAAAATTACATTATCAAGTTTTAAGACAAAAATGTTTAATGTGATTAATCATTACTGATTTGACAATCTTATCATAGTCTGACTTGCATAGTCCTTTATTGCACCTTGGAAGATTCCACTCTTTGCCTCCATCTGATTTCCCTTTCCAATGTATTCTTACCATCCACAAATATAAAATATATAACTACATTTTTCTACTACTACTACCCCTGAAAAGGCAAGAATTAATTCAATCTGTTATAAATGACAGTACAGATATATAAATTGCCATTCTAGGAGAAGTATCTTATAGTTCATCCCAGGTGAATACCACAGGTCACTGTCAATATTCGTTCTTACACTAAAGAGCAGAAACCCATCTCATTATTCTGTTTCTCCAATTAATTGTAAGCATGCCAAGAAATAGGTTTTATCTAGACAAGTAAAGATGTCTGGAAAGTATGCTATGTGAAGACTTGTTTTCACCAAAACAGATAAAAAATCATCACAAACATCTTCCCCCAACCCAAAACACCCCCAACAAATAACAACAAAAATGTAAATAAATAAAACTAACTAACTAGACAAATAAATAAAAACAAGAAAAAGCCCCATAGCAGGGAGATAAAATAAATTTATTTTTGCTTGGTATTCATTTAAACATGTTCTCGTGGATCCTAAATTAGCATTTAAGGAGAAAACTGAATAAATTACACATTTTTGCTCTACTGTTAGCATTTACAAGGAAGGGGGCCTCTGAAATCAAGGTGTATCTCTGCTTTTAGGAACAAGCTGTTTTTAACAGTATGTATCAAGTTTTTTTCTGTGTTTGTAGGTATAGTATGAAAGTAGGTGCTCATTGGTGTTCTGGCATATGACTATGACTTTCACTACATACTTACTCTTTTGAAGGCTGTTGCAAAATAGTTTTATATACCTGTTAAAGCTCAGTTTGTCATGTACATTTATGAGATATGCAGTGAAAAGTTTTCCAGGGGTTACTCTGCACACTCTACATTTCAAAGAACAACTGTATTTCTTTTCCTTGGAATGCCAAAAGAAGGAAAATGAAATATTAGGAAGCAGCTAGTGATTCTTCACCTATCCTGAACTCACAGTATATTGGTCAAGAATTTGCACTGGAGAAAATCAGCAAGAAGCTTCTTGGAATATATAAGAAGTAAAATAAATTGTTTTTTAGAGGTTCTTGGTGTCTTCTGTTTCTCCTCTAGAGTTTTTGTTAATTTTACCAATATATGAGGTAAAAAGATCCTGACTGATCATACAAGAGTTCTGTACAATAAATTTTTTTTAACTGCATGGGTTGCCATTTCTCTGCTTGATATTATTTTAACTTAAATACAGATTGAATAAAAAATGTGCCTTAATGAGAAGCAAATAAAAATGAGTTAATTAAAGAAATAGTACATCTCCAGATGGAATAGAATCATAGAATCATAGAATAATTTAGGTTGGAAAAGACCCTTAAGAACATTACCAAGTCCATATCTAAACCATGTCCTTAAGTCAACAGTTGACACAAGAACAAGAGCACATAGAATCATAGAATGGTTTGGGTTGTAAAGGACCTTTAAAGATCATCTAGTCCAACTCACCTGTCATGCACAGAGACATCTTTCACTAGATCACATTGCTCAAAGCCCTGTCCAACTCGACCGTGAACACTTCTAATGATGGGGTATCCACAGCTTCTCCAGACAACCTGTTCCAGTGTCTTACCACCCTCATCTTAAAAAAATTCTTTCCTGTGTACAACCTAAAGCTACCTTCTTCCAGTTCAAAACTGTTTCCACTTGTTCTGTCACTACAAACCTTGGTAAAAAGTCTTTCTCCATCTTATAATCTCCTTTCTTTTTATATTGAGAGGCTGAAATAAAGTCTCCCCTGAGCCTTCTCTTCACCAGGCTGAACAACTTAATTCTCTCAGGTTTTCTTCACAGGAGAGGTATTTATTTATCAAGAAATTCCCATTTATCAAGAAATTGCCTTTCCTTACCCGAGTCAGGCAAGCAAGTATTTTTTTCCTGTTAGCAAGAAATTAATTCCAGAATCAGAAATGTTACAAAACAGTCAAGGATCTAGAGGGGAAGAGGGGAGTTATCTGCTCCAGTAGTACTAGGTTGTCTCTGTCTTAGGATTAACTTTGGTCAAATAGAAAGTTTGGTAAGATTATGTAGGCTTCTGATTTTGACCCTCTATGTCTCTGTCTGTTGATTAGGAATTACTTGCTCTGAATAACACTGAACTGTGTTTCACTGCATTCATTTTTTAGCTCCCAAAGACAGAAAAAAACTTCAGTGATGCTACTAAATTGAACCTTAAAAAGAAGCAGTGATACATAAAACCTGCATGATATACCATCAGAGTTATGATTTTCTATGGATTAGATGGCAGCCCCAAACTTACCTTTATCATGTGTGTATCAACAAAAGACTGTAAAGATATAAAGGTAGAATATGCTTCCTTTGGTCCTTTCAATGGTGCTATAAGTTAGAGAGAGAGAAATAAACAGTAGATAACAATTTCTGCACTTTGTTCATGGCTAGGTTGTAGCAACAATGCAGATTAAAAAGTGGATAACACCCCATCATTTTGAATTTTTGTGACTGACATCATTTGAATGGCTATTTATAGCTAGGTGAATAAATGAAAAAGGTATTCTGTAGGATTCTAGTCATTATGAAAGAATATAGGTATGTACTTTTCAGTTTTGATTACTTGAACATCCCTTGTAATTGAACTGGTTAACTCTCAGAGACAGATTGTCTCACTATAGCTCACGCCCATATAATCCATTCATAAATTAATCGAGTAAAGTTATTTCAATGAATGGTTAATAACACCAACATATTTGTTCTAGAGCCATCAGAGAACTCCACAAATATTTGTAAGTCCTCACTGTGCACATGAAATAAATGATATATTAAGAAATAGCTTAAAACAATACTAAAAAGAAGTTATTTTCTGAGAACAGAATTTTTAAAATAGGTACAAATCTACAAAAATTTAGGATAAAATTTGGTGAAATTCTTTCTGAAACTCAGTGAGAACTTAGATTTGGTAAGATTTACTTGCTTGCCAAGCTCCTAGAAATGATCAAGGCAGAGAAACCTAGATGAAAACTTAAAAAATGGAAAAAGTGAATCATAAATGCAAAGGAACAATAATGAATGAATTCTTAAACTTCCATAAAATTCAGGTCCTCTCTCTATATATCTATTAAAAATATTATTCTATTCCCAGAATAAATATCAGTTAGTCCACATGTAACTAAGTATATCCATAGACTTTTTGGCTGACAAGGATAACTCACTTGATTAAAGAAAGAAAAAAATAAACCCTTTTATGTTGGGATTCTGTTATAGAGGGCCATCTCAGTTTCTGTGAATCTCTCATAACAGAATCACAGAATCACACAGAATCAAAGGTTGGAAGGGACCTCAGGGATCATCTAGTCCAACCTTTCTAGGAAGAGCACAGCCTAGACAAGATGGCCCAGCACCATGTCCAGATGACTCCCGAAGGTGTCGAACGTGGCCGAGTCAACCACTTCCCTGGGGAGATTATTCCAATAGTTGCTTGCCCTCACCGTGAAAAATTTCACTGTCGTGTCCAATTGGGATCACCCCAAAAGCAACTTGTGTCCATTCCCCCTTGTCCTCTCTATGTGACTCCTTGTAAAAAGGGAGTCTCCATCTTCTTTGTAGCTACCCCTTAAGTACTGGTACACTGTAATGAGATCCCCTCTAAGCCTCCTTTTCTCAAGGCTGAACAAACCCTGCTCTCCCAGCCTATCCTCGTATGGCAGGCTTCCCAGTCCTTTGATCATCTTGGTGGCCCTTCTCTGGACCCCTTCCAGCCTGTCCACGTCCTTTTTGTATAGCGGGGACCAGAACTGCACACAGTACTCCAGGTGTGGCCTGACCAGCACTGAGTAGAGTGGGGTAATGACTTCTTTATCTCTGCTGGAGATGCCCTTTCTGATGCAACCCAGCATCCTGTTGGCCTTCTTGGCTGCAGCAATACACTGTTCACTCATGTTGAGCTTCCTGTCCACCAGGACTCCCGGGTCCCTTTCCACAGAGCTGCTCTCCAGCCAGGTGGATCCCAGTCTGTGCTGCACTCTTGGATTATGTTTTCCAAGGTGCATGGCCTTACACTTCTCCTTGTTGAACTTCATAAGGTTCTTGTTAGCCCATTCTTCCAGCCCATCCAGATCTTCCTGCAGAGCAGCTCTCCCTTCTGGAGTGTCTACTTCCCCACTCAACTTGGTGTCATCCGCAAACTTTATCAGGTGACACTTGATCCCATTATCCAGATCACTTATGAAAATATTGAATAACATTGGGCCCAATATTGATCCCTTGGGGATCCCACTTGTGACAGGTTGCCACTTTGAAAAGGAGCTATTTACCACCACCCTTTGGGTGCGGCCTGTCAGCCAATTCCCCACCCACTGCACAGACCACCTGTCTAGGCCACAATGCATTACTTTCTCCAGGAGGAGACTGGGGGAGGACCGTATCAAGGGCCTTGGAGAAGTCCAGGTAGACAATGTCCACCACCCGCCCCATGTCAGCCAGGCAAGTCACTTTGTCGTAGAAGGCCACCAGGTTTGTCAAGAATGCTCTGCCTTTAGTGAAGCCATGTTGGCTTTTCCCAATCACGTGCTTCAATTGACTTGTGATGGCCCCCAGGAGGATTCATTCCATAACTTTCCCAGGGATTGAAGTAAGGCTGATGGGCCTATAGTTACCTGGATCCTCTCTCGAGCCGTTCTTGTAGATAGGGGTAACATTTGACTTCCTCCCATCCTCTGGGACATCCCCCGTTCTCCACAACTTCTCGAAGATTATGGAGAGTGGCCTTGCAATGATGTCAGCCAGCTCTCTCAACATCCTCAGGTAGATGGTGTTAGGGCCCACTGATTTGTAGTAATTCATGTACTAACTCTTCCTTCACTGATGGTGGGTCTAGTTTGGATCACCCAACAATTTTGTTCCAAAAGCCTGGGACCCAGCCTGGGACCTCTTCGCAGAAGTGAAGAAAGTGTTGAGGACCTCTGCCTTTTCAGCATCATTGGTGATTGACTCTCCTTTTCCATTTAACAGTGGGCCTATGTTTTCCTTCTGTTTATGCTTATGGTTGACATACCTGAAGGAACCTTTCTTGTTATTTTTGATGTCTACAGCCAGTTTCAATTCGAGCTGGGCTTTTGCTTTTACAGCTGCATCTCTGCATGCTCTGGTAATGCCCTTGTAGCTCTCGATGGATAATCCTCCACTTCTCCATCTCTGGTATGCTTCGCTTTTGCATTTGAGTAGACCCAGGAGGTCATGGTTGAGCCAAGGGGGCCTCTTGCTCCACTTACTTCCTTTTCCTTTGTAGGGGATAAATTGGCTTTGTGCTTCCAATACAGAGTTCTTGAAGAACTCCCAGTGTTCACTAGCTCCTTTGTCTTCTACAGAAGCTTCCCATCAAATCCCTCCCAACTGAGCCCTGAGTGAACTGAAGTTTCCTATTCTAAAATCTAGAACCCATATCTTAGTGTTGACCTTCAGCATGCTCAGGAAGATCTGAAAGTTCACAATATTATGATCACTGCAGGCAAGGCTGTCACTAACCAACATATTACAAAGCAGGTTTTCTCATTTTGTGAATAAGTCCAGCAGTGCCTCATTCCTTGTTGCCACATCTAACAATTGTATGAGGAAGCAGTCCTTTACACATTCTAGGAATCGGTGGATGACATGTGAGCTGCCATACTGTTCTTCCAGCAGATGTCTGTGTAGTTGAAGTCACCCATCAGGACCAAGTTCTGTTGGGCAGAAGCTTGCTTTAGTGCCCCAAATATCTCTTTGTCAGCATCGTCATCATGGTTAGGAGGTTGATAGCAGATGCCCACTATGAGGTTTTGCTTGGAGACGACCCCTTTACCTTAACCTAGAGGCATTCAGTAGAGCAGTCACAATCACCATAGTTGACTTCATTACATTCAAGGTTTTCCTTAATGTAGAGTGCAACTCCTCCACCTCTTCTACCCTGCCTGTCCTTACGAAAGAGCCTGTAACCGTCCATTGCAGTCCCCCAATCTTTTGAGTTGTCCCACCATGCTTCAGTTACTCCTATGATGTCATACCCTTCTGAGTTGGCACAGAGCTCCAGTTCCTCCTGTTTGTTATCTAGACTGCGTGCATTTGTATACATACACTTGAGGTGATTGCTCTTCTGTTTCACATCTTGGGAGACAACTAAGGAACACTTCTCACCATGCTGGTTGGCCTGACTTACTCCCCTGTTGGACATGCTGGTGTAAGCATTTTCACAATGGATCCCACCCCCAAAGTCCTTCAGTTTAAAGCCCACCTCACCAAGTTAGCCAGCCTACCGCTGAAGACTCCCTTACCCCTTTTAGACAGATGGATTCAATCCCTCCCTAACATGTTGTAGTCATTGAAGAACACCCCGTTTTCATAAAAGCCAAACCTGTCATGGTGGCACCGGCCACGTAGCCAGGAGTTGATATATATTATGTGCCTGTTTCTGGCTGCTGCCTTCCCTTGAACTGGCAAAATGGAAGAGAAGATCACCTGCGCACCAATGTAATTCACTTGCTCCCCCAGGGCTCAAAAGTCTTCCTTGATTTTACCCAGGTAACGGCTCAGTGTTGTTCATGCCTACATGAAATAGCAGTAGTGGATAGTAGTCTGTTTTCCTGAAGAGTTGTGGCACCCTCTCAGCAACATCTCAGACCTTGGCTCCTGGAAGGCAGAATACCTGTTGTGACTCCCTGTCAGGTCAGCAGATGGGTGCCTCAGTACCCTTCAACAGAGAGTTACCCACCAAAAACACTCGCCATTTCTTTTTATGATGTCCACTGTATGTTGCTGGTGCAGTCTCCCCTTGCAGGGGACTTTGCAGACCTTGCTCATGGGTGTCCTCAGTCATTAAGGCTTCATATCTGTTTCTGATTGTGATGGTGGAGGGTGCAGGCTGATGTGGTATCCTGCTTCTGTGAGTCACCAGGGTCCACGGTGCCTCATTCTCGGTGGTGTCTGCCACAGGAACATGATTCTGAAACCTCCTGTCTGTCTCTGCCTCAGCTCCTCTAATACTGCGCAGCCTCTTAACCATTTCCTGCTGCTCGGCCACCTGATGTAACAGGTCATCAACCTGTGCACACCTCGTGCAGGTACTTATCTTTTCATCAGGAGAGGGGTTTGGTCATTTGCCGCAACCCACTGCCTGTACTGATGTTTCCTTTCTTACCAGATCCATCTGGGTGGATGCATCTGACATCTCAGGGGCTTTTGCTGCACAAACAGTGGTTTTAGCTCTGAGGCAAGTGCCCATCATTTCACCAGAGACCAAAGCACTTGCCTGAGCTGTAGCCCTACAAGCGGACTGTGGCGTCCCTCCTGCTCACCCTGCCTGCGTGAACTGCCGCGCCACACCCTCCTGCCACACCACGCCCTGGTCACTCGCACTCCCTAGGGGCCATTTAAATCTCCCGCCATTGCTTCTGGCAGCGCCCCGCACCGCATCAGCTGCATGTTAGCCTCACTCATGAGAGCTGCCGGCTCCTGACAGGTCCCTCTGCACACCCTCAGGCTTCTCAGGTACAAGGAACCAGCTTGCCTGCCCTGATCTAGTGCTGAGGCACAGGACCTGCCCTTGCCGTGGCTGTGCTCCGCGCCAACTGCACAAGAACACAACCATGCAACAATCTGTATATGAAGAGATAAACACTTCTGCTTGAGGTGTCTGAAGAGTGACATCAGGAGTAGAGTGAAAGTCTGCAGTCACATAGGTGAATTGAAAATTATAAAAAATGTATCAGAGGACATTTAAAAATAATAAAACTAAGTACCTTTTTTTTTTACCCTATATAGTGAAACTGTAGAATGCACAGCCATGGGATGTTACAGAGTCCAAAGATATGAACAAGTCAAGAAAACATTAGATAAAATCACAAGGTATAGAACCAGTGATTGTTCTTAAATGCAATGAGCTTAATTCAGCCCATTTCTCAGAAGCATTTAAATTGATTAATAGAAGCTGAAAGAGTATATGGCTGAATCACTTTTACTGTCTGAACATTTAGTATGTATTTTCTCTGACTTTCTGCCATAAGAAAGGGAAGGCCACTAGGTTAGATGAACACTTGGTCTGATACAGTATGCCAGTCTCACATGTTTGTTTCCTGCAAAACATGGAGACAAGTTTACAATTAATGAATATTTATGTTCCTTATATCCTGTGTTTTCTAAGCTTTGATTTTTTAAATTTCATTATATTAAAAAAATTCTTCTACTACAGAACTTGGGAGTTTCATTGTCCTAACTTTGCTCCAAAATCTTCTGTGAAAGACTTGTATTTTAGAAGAGCTTTAGGAAAGTGAAGAGTCTTACCTCATGTGACACAGGGTAAACAATTGAAAAATGAAGCAGCGTATTTTAAAATTTCCATGTTGTTATAACTCAGATATTAAAGTTTTACCAATGAGAGAGAACTATCTCTTTTTATAACAATGGCAAAATATCTACCAGATAAAAGTGTGACAATTTTTCTCAGGGAATTTTTTTTTTCTGAGCATAGAAAAAGCTTTCAATCTTCACTAAGTTTGTTGTTAAAAATACACTGAATCATATGATAAACTCTTCTCTGCTAATTATGGATTTCACATGATTTGTGTTAATGTGAAGTATTTTAACTTCCATAGCTTGCAGCTATGAAAGGTACTATTCAATTAAAAACATTACATAATTGAAGATATTGTCTCATGTCTGTAAAATTTTTTATAAAGGACTGTTTTAAAAATGGGCTGAGGTTATATCCTCTAGCATTTCTGGAGCAATTCTCCTTTTTGAAGTTCTGGTCCTTGTATGTTCCCAATTACCATTGGGATTTTCTTCCTTTTTGTTGCACTAAAAATATCTGATCTGGAAATTTGAGAGAAGGTTTAGTACATTTTTTCCTAACTTTTGTTTGAATGAATGATGATTACATAACCTATGATAGAGCAGAGGAATGATTGTAACATAACCCACTGCACTAAAGAATTCATAAGGTGTCAGTATTTTTATTACCTATTTCCTCAGAGTTGGTTTGTGTTCAAAAAACCTGTCATGCCACTTTGGGACATGATTTAGGAGTCATGGTGGTGTTGGGCTCATGTTTAGATTTAATGATCTTAGAGGTCTTTTCCAACTTTAATGATTCTATAATTCTATGATTCATACCCTTACAATAAAATGGATCACAAAATTTAGTGTGTACTAAATCATACAATTGCATTGTGCTTCTCTTTAGACAGCACTCTGGACTACTGTTTTGGTATAAAAGTCTACAGGTCTGGCAATCTCCCTAAATAAGTATCTGAATAAACTTTTTTTTTGTTCCAGACACAAAGAGGCATGGGATGGAATAAAGAATAGACTTGAGAGGGACATCTAATCTTGCTAATTCCAAAGGCTACTCTCCTTATATTATTAAGGAAATCTATCTGAATCAAGGTTAGGAAATCACGCCTGCAACTGATACTGGCTGTATCTCTTGGTACATCTAGAACGCTGCTGAAAAAGTCTGAACAAACACATATTTTAAAACAATAGTTTTAACATAAGAAATCTAGACCTTTTGCTAGGGTTTCTGGCTTTGTCAGTAATTTATATAAATTCATACAAAAATATCAGCACAAAATACGGCTGCATTAAGTAATCTAGTTTACATTACGTTTTTGACAAAATATTTCATTTTCTTCCCTTTCTTTCAATTATGGTTAATGGATTATGGAGAGAAGAAGGTACATGAAGTTTTGCATGATCTGGGGCATCCTTTGAAACAGTGGAAAGCAATGCAAGGTCTTTCATTAATCCCAGTAGGTGGTCAAGTAGGAATTTTGTCATAAGTGGGCCAGTCTTATGATTTTGCCATGCCTGGGAAAGAAATAAAAGCATGTTAGCCTTGTATCAATTATAGTTTCCATCTCATGTCATGTAAGAGGAGTACAAGAATTAACTTCTGGTTTGTTTTGGTTTTGGTTTTCTTTTTTATTTTTTTTTTTTTAAAGAAATCATGAACTCAGTCTCTTCAGACCTCAGGAGATTATTTCCAGGTCAAAATTCTAATTTTGTTCTCACTGTCTTATCTAATTTCTAGGCTGAAGTGGTAAACTCTTAGTGAGCTCTTCACTAACATGAAATATTTATTTTACAATATAACTTAATACTCATTTATATTCTACAGGTATGTAGGCAAGCAGAATGAACTTTGGATCTCTGAACAACAGCAAACTGGTGACTACAAGTTATTAAATATAATGGAAGAACTTTTCAGGCTGCTAGATGTGATAACTAAGAGGTCAAGGGACAATCACCTTAAGACAGTTGTTCTCTGCTTTAGCTGTCACAGAACTGAAAATATAAAGCATGATACCTGTAGCTTTCCTTGTGTTCTTGAATAAAATGTTTCTTTTCAGGTCACAATCATTTACTCCTTTACACATCCCTTTCAGAAATGAGTAAACTATGTGTCATGGTTTTGGCTGGGATAGTGTTAATTTTCCTAGTAGCTGGTACAGTGCTGTGTTTTGGATTTAGTAGAAGAATAATGTTGATAGGTAACACACTGATGGTTTAGTTGTTGTGAAGTAGTTCTTACATTAAGTCAAGGACTTTTCAGCTTCCCATGCTCTGCCAGGTGCACAAGAAGATGGGAGGGTGCACAGCCAAGACAGTTGACTCAAACTGGCCAAGGGGATATTCTATGCCATATGACATCATGGTCAGTATATAAACTGGGCAGAGTTGGCCAGGGGGCAGTGACTGCTGCTCAGAAACTGTCTGGGCATTGGTCAGTGAGTGGTGGGTGGTTGCATCACTTGTTTTTATTTGGTTTTGTTTCTCTCTCTCTCTCTCCCCCTCATTGTTTTCCTTTTCATTATTACTACTACTATTACAACAACAACTACTACTATTATTATTGATAATAATACTATATTTAATTTCAATTATTGAACTGTTCTTATCTCAACCCATGAGTTTTCTTACTTTTGCTCTTTAGATTCTCTCCCCATCTCACTGGGGAGGAGGGTGAGCAAGTTGCTGACCGGAGTTAAGCCACAACACTACGTTAATGTAGAAAGTTTATAGATCACTTAATAGTTTTAGGCAAGAGGAAGCAGCTGGCAATATTCAATGAGTGGAGCAATACAAGTAAGTACTATTTATTTCTCTGCAGCTACCAGTAACATTTTAGTGCAAAAACTTAATTGCTAGTCTTTTGTTTTTTTTAAATATAACTATATAACTTTTAACTGAACTCCCAAACTGCTTTTAAAATGACTTATCACTGTAGTACACCCTGGGGACTGCTGCCTCAGTCATCTATATCTGTGACCTAATGGCACACAGCATGGCTGTTATCCATCCCACATGCCCTACTTTCCTTTCTTCTGAAATCAGGATGTGTGATCTTGCCCTGCTTGTGGAGCCAGGACATGGCAAAGGCACATACTGTAGAAACTTGGGAGTCTCTTTGCGCTGTCCATTTAGGCACAGCCTGTGTTTTCAAAGGCAGCTGGTGTTATTCTCAAAGCACTCATTTCTTACATAGATCAAGATTTTATCCTGACTTCTGTAAATCTAATAAGATCTCAAGCTAACTGGACTTTAGTAAGTAGAATATAATGGTCTTATCCTGAGACAGTCTCATGCTTTAGTAGAGAAAAGGGAGAAAATAAACTTACTCCTAGATTGTACGTACTTATCCCTTCCCTCTCTTTAATCCTTTCTTCTCTTTTAATTGTGTTATTTCTGCTTTTCACATTGCCTAACTGTATGCAAAGAAGTGCATACTAATTATAACTTTTCTGAGCAAATCAGGTGGAGGAAGGTCATAGAATGATCATCCATGAAGAGAAATCCAAGCTTTGAAGATCTCTCATTGCCTATCATTTCCTCATTTAAAATTGTATGGAAAGTCAGGAATAAATATTAAATATTTATGTTATTTGCGTATTGATCCTGTGTTCACAGCATGGATGCCCTATCTGAATGACAAGCATGAGAAGCACAGCTAGGAATACACAAGCCTGGTTCAAGATTACTCTTATGACTTGAGCATAGAAAGAACCAGTTCTGTGAGTAGATCTTGCATGACATCTTGCAGCCCAAATATTTCCAATACATATTATAAATGCAACAACAAATGCAGTCACTTGCTACTTTGTCTGCTGATGAAAGACGCCACCCGGGACTTTATTTTTTATTGAATTGAATATTTCCAACTCCTTCACTGTTTTGTCTTAGTGGGTATTTCTAAGAATAACTGATTTAGTTGGACATGGAAACCTGCTTAAGGTTAATGATTAATTTTTACCTGTTATTTAACTATATTTTGTATTGTTCTGCCTGATGAAGATCACTGGTTAAGTTACTCTATTTCTCCTAATAAAAACTGAAATATACCTCAAGTATCATGGTCTGCTTGTGAAAACAAACACAGGTGTTTCCTAATGCAAGGTCACATCATAATGAAAGAAATTGTACCATTTAGCTACCATAAAAGACCTCTGTATTTTCTTTTTCTGCAGCAGAAAAGCCCCAGGTTTCACTAAAAGCAATCACTTCAGTCTAAATCTTTGATTTTGCTTGGAGGATAAGTACGATGTAAATACTTTGCCCACCCCTGTGTCCCACCTAACCTATTTGAACTTGTGTATTGTCAGTCAGAACTTGGGTCAAGTTTGAAATAAGCTAAGCCCAGTAATTACAATTATATTTATTTTACATAAAGAAGGCAAACTTTAAAATCACATCATTTGGTTGCCAAGACTAATGTTTCCCCAGGAAAACTATCTGCACATGTTGTAAGACCATGGAGAAATGTGACTATCAGGGCACCATAAGGGCTAGGAGTTGCAATGCAGCTTAGGCAGGGTCAAGACCAAGAGGTTAACAGTAAAAACAGCTCCCAGGGCAGGAGGGGGCAGCCCTTGCCCTCTTGTAATATCTGTCCCAACCCCTCCATCTGTGCTGCTCTCACCAGCTGCTGTTAATGTGGCTGGTGAGCTCCATGGCCTTGAGATCCAATTGCCTATCACCCAGGAGAGACTTGCTTGGGTCTCTGATTGGTGTTGCCATATTGCTGGAAAGAAAATTCTGATCCTTTAAAACATATTTAAAATATGTTTACATAAGCTCTGTGTATGTGAAGTATACATGCTTAACAAGCTCTGAAGTAGTTTTCAAGAAGAGTTTTGTGTCAGAATTTCACACCCGGTTTTTTGGGGGTATGATGTGTACCACGCAGAACTCTTCCTAGGGCAGACTTACAGTTCTTCACCATAACAACACTGTGTAATCCACATAACTGCTCATCTGGCAGGAATCATATCGTTTTAACTGGAAACACCGGTCCACGCAGATTCAGAGCAATGTTTTCCAGTGTCTCTAAACAATGGTTAAATGGCTCAACTACTCTGTCTAAATGGCACACTTGTGTTGCCTTACAGCTTTTTACAGTACTTTTCGAATTGTATTTTTTTAAAACACACTACCTACTGCATGCCCTTTGCTCACTTCATGCCATGTGCTCTTTATGATTACTAAATGAGATCTTTCCTTAATATAGTTTAACATACGTCCTCATTCATATCCTGCTTCTTCCCTGCTTTGCCCCATGATAATATAATCCAGTGACGCACTGTTTAACATATTGTCTATAATCAAAAATAACTTTTTTAACCAAGAAATAACAAGAGTATGATAACCTACATGATTACTTCCTGAACATATTTGTTCTTAGCATGTTGTACTAAGCAGGGCTCATATGGTGCTCATACACCCAGACACATCTCAAAGCTATGGCAAATTAAGACGTGCCTATATGATTACTTTGAGCTTACATGCAAGACAAGTAGTTTCACTGAGAATGACTCCTTGCTGAAAATTATGTTAGTGTTTTGAACTTCCATTTCATGAGGAGAGTTCTTCAATTTTTGCTCTACTATCTCTTCTAACAGTTGTTTCCCAGTAAGAACTGATTCACCTTTTACTTTACAGTTCTCCTTCTAAGTTAAGAGAGGGAACAAAACATCCAAAAATATTTTAAAATATGTCTGCTTTCAGTAAATGTTATTCCAATCCAAATGCACATCCTTTCAAAACATATTAACCAATGCAAGCTTTTTTTCTCTGTAGTAGAAAAAAATTAATTTTGTGGTTTATAGAAATTAGGTTTACACCTTGTTAATGTAGCTTCCCTAATCCTCAAAGCTTGTTCCTAAAACAACAACAAAAATGTCAGAAATCAAAGAACTCTTTTAATTATTTTCCTTTAACATCTTTCAAGGTAAACTGGCTTATAACATGAACAACATAGCCTCCTTCCTCCCTTTTTAAAAAAGAGAGAGTAAAAGAAGTAATGAATGCTCTAATGCATGGCAATCTTTGGATTTAAATGCTAGTATTTTGGAAACTGAAAATCCACAGTAAAACATACTGAATAAAATGTTTTGATGATGCTCCAAATTATGTAAAAAATGTTGTGGTTAGGCTTGAATAGAGCAGAAAACAGGTCATACTAATTGCAGACTGACAATTCTCTTCAGAGGCTTCCTGAAGAATACATGACTGCTCTGGAATTTTCAGGGTACCCCCATGAGCCACCCTACCCCAAAGTAATGATGCAGACAAGAACATTGACAAACTCTTACTAGAGCCACCAGCTCAAAGTGGTGAGAACCATGAAGGTCTGAAAATTGCTCACCAACCTGTGCAATATAAGTAGTTTCTAAACCAGTTGCTCTCCAGGTGAGATGGAGAGCTGTTTTGCTCTGGGATTTTGGAGATCAGATCAGGCTCTCAACAATGGATTTCTCTGAATGGTAATCTGCACCTGCCAGGGCCACTCTGAAAGTGTTTGAGCAAGCAGTTTTCCCAAATCAAAATCAGCATCCTGTCTCTAAGTACATTTGTAGTTTCAGACTTTCATAAGTCTTCTTTCTCTGAAGCCATTTATCTAGGCCTGTAAGAATATGTAGCTATTTATATTAATTTCATTATTTGTCCATATAACTCAAGATAGTTCTAATGTGCAGAGGTTTGGGAAGGTGCTAGAAGAGCAGCTCCTTATCCAAACTAATCTTAGGCATCTTGTCTAGGATCAGATGTTCCCATTTTCAAGCTTCTATGTATTTCTCACTCTCCTGATATTTCTCACTCCAATTAAATATACAGGGAGGGAATACTGTTGTGACATATGCCCAAATATACAGAAGACTAGACTTTTAAATGAACAATAGAAAATCAAAATAATATAGGCAGCAAGCTAATTAGAAAGCAAATTCTCTTACTTCCACATAAATTAATCTTAATTCTTTTGTTTGAAGATTTTAATCTTCTAGTATTGTTAATTAATCAATCTCTTTAGCTACAGCTTCATCAAAAGAAGTACTGCTAGGGCTGTGTGTAGCTGAGGAACTTTCACAAAAAAGAAACATTCACCTGAATGCGTCTTTCAAGCCCTTAATACACAATCTCAGGGCTGCTTACCTGCCTAGCCTACTCAGAAGGTCAGGAAGTCAATCTGTTGATTACGGCACAGTATTTTGGTAACATGTCCTTTCCTTTGTTCTCTCTCTTTTATGATTTCTCTCCAGATTTCCCATTTTTTACTTTCTCTACTATACTGCCAAAACATGGTGAGTGAAAGAATCTTTCTCTACCTTTCTCACCACACTCTGGCCATATTTTCTGCGCTTGGAATCCTTTTATTAATTAGTCATATAAAATAAAACTTATTGTTAGGAGCTTTTAACATGTTCCTGCACCCATTTTTCTTTCTTCTTTATTTTTCTTCTCCTTTTTATCATGCTCATCCTACCCTTTTCTCCTCATAAGATTGGTTTCCTTTTGTCAGTCTTTCCATCTAGTCTGTTTTAAACAATTTCTTCTTATCTTCATTTGGCTCTTTAAGCCACTGGATCTCTTCAACCACATTTTTCTTCTCTAAATTCCTTTTTTCCACAGTTATGTCAGCTGTTGATTTCACAACGTCCAAACAGAAACTACATTTCTAAGAAAGGCTGCATGAGGCATTACAAGAATTTTAGGAGCTGACACTGTCAGAAAACTTGCTCTGATCATTCAGTTTTATTTTGATTTTACCTGCCAGAACTGTGAATTTGCTATTCAAATGAATTCATTCAAGAGAATAGGTAAGGTTCCTGGCTTTGATGGCTGCTTTGTGCAAAACAACCATAAGCCAGCTAAAATTCCTACAGAGGCATTCTCATTCTGTAGGTGGATTTTACAACAGCAGAGAGCTTGTGTAGGTCCTGCCTATCCCGTTTTGCAAGCACAGAAGGATGGGTGGCTGAAGGTAAATGTATCAAGGGAAGCTGAACTGTGCCTGTTTCTCTGGGAGGTGTGAAATGCAGGATCAGGAAGATAGAAGAGGTGTTTACCTTTGTTCATAAGCACAGATGAGAACTAAAACCCATGTTCATGTGAAAAATAGGAAATGATTGATATACAGGTTTTGTTATGTATATTTAAAAGGCACCAGGCTAGTGCATGCAAAGAGTGAGCCTCTAGCCTCTGAGCAAGATTCAATGGACAAAAGTGAGTGGTTTCTCATTCTCACAGGACTGAACTGGGAGTCTCTGTTTTCTTCTGGGGTATCTATATTTCTACAGACAGGTTTTTTCCATCCTGTTAATTGTTCTAGAAAGGAATTATTTTGTGAGCAGAAAAACAATCAATCAAAAGCTATGCACTCAGCGGATAGAGTAAAAAATAATCTCAGGCAACTGTAAGCAGATAAACAAATGAAGGAGGTAAGGAATGTATGTTATCAAGAAAATGAAGCAAAGGTCAAGGTAAAAATCCCCTCAGGGTATTGTTTCATATGTGCTAATGCGAGCATGATAGTAACATTTATGTGTATGCAACCAAAGCAGACAGTTGAATGAAAGAGATGTCCTAATGTGAGCAGAGTGGCAAGGCACAGATTACAGTGTACAGCAGAGTGAAGATTCGTTTACTGAGTAGAAGAAAGGTCTCTGTCTAATGCATTCAAGAGCTATGGCTCTTGGCTTCACTGCTCTGGTGCTAGTGAAAAGCAAAAGGGAGTAAAAATATCTCTACATGTTATTTAACAACATGATGGTGATTGTAGAACTGCATTTTGCTGTCTTTTTATCTGTTGTATATGGTTCAAGATGAGCTGCTCCAGAGAATTGTTTTAGTGCTAGCCAGTCATTCTGTTGATACCAAAGAGCCTTTCAATCAGGGGAAAGGAAATCTCTTTTTGATCATCTCCAAAGGCAAAACATGCAGCTAGATTATTCTGTGGTTCTTTTTCCCTCAATACTCACACCAGTAATCTCTGAACATCTGGCATGTCTGCTTTGCTTACAATGAACATGCCCAATGACTTAGTTTATCATGCATTTCAGCTTTGATTTTACTCTGTACTAAAAAACTATATTAAAGCAATATTACAGGGCTATATATTTACATTCAGAAAAATGCCCAAAGTATAGAGGGAATACAAGATTTTATTCAAGGGAAAGCTTCTGAACTCTTTGTCAAGTACGGGAGAGTGGCAGAAAATTGGAAACTCTTTGGCAGAGGTTGTTATTCAGCCTGGCAAGTTATTAAAAGCTGCATGTACCAAGAGGGAAAAGCACATTAAGTCAGAATAGCAAGATCCAAAGTTTCTTCTTAAAGGAAACTAGTTAAAAGATAAATTAATAAATCTAGTACATCATGTTATCTAATAAAGTAATTTAAAAAGCTACCCACCTGAAAAACCGGAAAACTCTCATGTTCCTAGGACACCATGGTCTAATTATGATAAGCATGCTCTGAGAAACTCATAAGAGCATAGCGTTCCATTATGGCTAAAACAAAAGCAACAGTAAGTATGGTAGACAGTGGCTGAAGCAGCCCTGAGAGCAGAAAGGAACATAGATAAGTAAATCTTATGTTGCTCGTGCCTAAACTGTAGGGCTGGATGAATGGACTGCAAGGAGCTATTTGTTCATTCCCCTGCCTAATACTGGAACACTTGGGACAGTCCTGAAAGGTAGCTGTGTGCTCTTTCCTATATTAGAGTTTCAGCTGAAATCCTACAATTTCATTAATCATTCTGTTTCCAGTTAAGTTTGGCCTGAAATGCAATAAGGTTATTGCTGTAACAAGGGGTTTTTTTTGTTTGTTTGTCTAGTCCACCATATCTACAGAGAGATTATTCCCATTCTTTTCTGGTATTTTTACTTGTTTTTCAATGCCTCCTCAGAGGACACAGAACATCCTCAGAGACCTAGGAAGTAAAGATTAACATTGGACTAGAAATGTAGCCAGTATGTCTTCCTCATCCACTGCCCTGAGGACTGGAAACTGAGCATGTAACTCAGTTTGCTTTGCAGGTTAGTCTAGTTAGGCACAACCTGTTACTAAAACTCCATCTGGTTCCTTAAAGCATTGCTCAAAATAGATTTCAGCAAGCTTTGCCCTCTGCTGGTCCTGTTCTTGTGCATAGCTCTTTCTTCTGTGCATAGGTTAACAGACCTCGGCCTCTTTCTGCCCAATTTTAGAAGCCTGCCCTTCTTAGTCCCATCCAAACACATTTCTAGGGTTGCTATTAGGAACATATGTCTGTCTTAGCCAGAGTTACGCTGTACAGAAATCTTTGCAGTGTCATACATGGTCAGTGGATACAGATACAATAAATGACATAATGGGCTAAAGAGGTAGAAACAGAAAAGGGCAGACTTGCTGTGGCAGCCAGAGAGGGACTTTGAGAGAGGAATTACTACACAAGCTAAGAGAAAAGCCCATTCTTTTCAACTTTTCAATAGTTTCACCTTTTTTGAACCTGGAGGCAGTATTGTGTCAGCTCTCTTGTGTAACACACTTTTATGAAAACAGTTTTCTTTCCTTTCTTAGTTTTCTCACTACTTTTATTTTCCTTGTATTTCTTCTCTCAGTTTTTTATCCTTTCACTCTTTCACTTCCATTCTTCACCCCTCCCCAACCCCCCACCCACCCGATTTCTGTCCAGGCATAACTTTATTCTTCCCCTGACTTTTACATGTTATTTTCCTGACCTCTTTCCTGTTCTTCTTATGTGGATGTTATATCCTTAGTTCTCTTGAAAGATTTCCTTGAACAATCTTTCCTCCAGACTTTTCTATTGAATATGGTGGTTAGATGCTGTGGTTCTTCAGTGCCATCTTTATCTTTGCCCAAAGTTAAAGTAGACAGCAGCTCATGAGCAGAAGTGAAGAAGAACGTGTTTTAAATGGAGCAGGCAGTCAATATATTTTTTGGTCTCAGCTCATTAGGAATGCTTGTACTAAACTAAGGATGGAGAAAAAGTTGGTTAATATTTATTATTCCTTTACTACTATTAATTCCACACCTACTTTTGTACTGAGGAAAAGGAAGGGAGACCAAAAGGTAAAGGAGACAAAAATGTTGATGAAATCCACTAATTTCATTTAGTTTGAGCAGGCTAAATGGAGCAATAAACCCTCTGGAAAGGGTTTTTCTAATTTTACTCAGACATCTTCCCATCACAGGAGCACTCAAGGATTCTCATACCTCTGCTGCCATGCAAGTGAATACAACAAGAAACAGAGACATATATCCATCTTTGAAGAACTACATAGAAAGTAGAACTTGTGCTTTAGTTTCCTTTTCTCTCATTCCACAGGTATTTCCATTTTTTTCCTCTCTTTTGTTATACTATGACTCTTAAAGCCTAACAGCACAATGTGTTTAGATGATCATAATTAATATTTAGCTCTGGACTTACTACCCACATGTGCCATAGTGATGACATGACTTAGGGATGGAAAGATAAGAAATACTTTTTATTTGGTTTCCCTTGGGACATTGTGCCAGTCATTATTGATTCTGGCAGTTAGGAGTTTCCATTTCAATGTCTCATTCTTAGAGCCAATAATTATGTCAGCCAAAGAGAGATTTGATGCAAATTGGTAGGCTCCAGGTAAGGGATTTGAAAACACCCTTACTATATACCAAGAACATTTTGTTGTTTTAATTCTTCCTAATGCCACACACAGCCACCATTTTAGTTACTGAAAGAAGTCTGAAAGCACATATTGTTTTTTGACAGGTTTGGCTGAAGGGGTGTTTTTATGGGAATCTGGTCTGGAAAGGCATTGATTTTTCTGTACGTGGCAACATGATTTAATAAAACAACCTGATATGACACAGCTTAATACAAAGCGATGGCTTAGAACCCAAGTATTTATGTGGATAAGATGTGATGTGAAGAGAGGAAGAGTCAAATAAAGGGAAAGAGGCAATATAAAAAAGAAAAGTCAAAAAAATTGCTGAGGAGAGGTAAAATCAAGTCTTGCCTGGAAGCCTATATTATGCTGAAAATAAATACATAAATTACGTAATAACTTATATTATTGTATTATTACATCATATAAAATACCATTGGTTTATGCTTATTTATGCTTTCAAAATAACCAGCAGTACATTAAATACATATATTTGTTCAGATATATATAGGATGAAGTTCCAGGTCAATGAAAGTTTAGGAGATTTCAGCAGGGTCAGGACTTTCTTGCTGGTTTTGATATATAAGATATCTTCAACATACAAAGGTGAAGATTTTGTGTTTTTTTAGAATCTCTCGATGCTATGGGAATGGTCATTCTCATTAAAGAAAACGGTGCAGGTTGAACTGATTTTAAGTCCAGGATTTTAATTATATTTGTGTCAGTCTCTGCAACATTTAATCAGTTTCAATGAGGTTAATGATATATTTACACTTTCTAGTGCAGTGCTAGGCAGGCATAGCTACAGCATAGACCAAAGTTTACCTGAGGCATGCATTGCTTCTGAGATGGATTAACAAAACAAAGTACGTTATTTTGATAAATTCTGCACTGGCTCTGGTGTCACAGTTGTTCAGTGTAGACATACCTTAACAAACATTAATAACAGTGAATGTAATCACTGGAATAAATCTTGTGGAGCAGACAAATCTCTTCACGCTGAAGGGAAGACCACAGTGCAGTGTTTCTGCAGTGTAGCACAGCATTGCATGACCTATATCCAGTACTGGAAGTAACCAGACTGCAGGAGCTCTGAGCTATATCCCCCAGAAAGTTAACTACCACTTGCAACATAGTACCTCATTCGAAGCTAAATTGGTGATTTTTATATTATGCTGTGTTTTAGAGTATAGATATGTCAGCCTCAAGTATGATATCTCCATCTATCCGTAGCAGATCAGAAAGAGTACAAATCAAACCCAACCCACTCTCAACATCTCAGTCAGTGAATGTCATTTCCAAAATCACAATGACAATCTTGCCAAACAGTGGAGAATCAAGGAATACTGCATATGTGCTTAATTTAAGATTTTCTAGGGTCTGTTTGGTATTAAATCAGACTTGCATTACTGTGCTAGCCATGAAAAGCATAATAATGGCAGCAGCACCAGAAATCTGTGAAAAGTTGAAAAGTCAGTCATGTGTTTAGACATCTAGAAGATGTCTAATACAATGTTAGAAACTTCTTCTTCTTGTACTTTTTCCAGCATTACCAGATTTCAGGCATGAATTTAAAGGGAGCAGTGTATGGGATATAATCAACTTATATGTATATTTCAGTTCTTTCTGAGGGAAGCCATTGAAGTTTGTCAGTGCTCCCATGAATGATTTGTAATTTTTAGTTTGCAGAATAAGTCTTCTTTTGGAAAAGTGCCACCAAACAAGAATCAATATATGTTTTGACAGTTCTATATGTCAGAGCTTATCATGTTTGAAATCATAAGTGTATATATTAGATGGTCTATTAGAAAATTACATTTGTGGTAACCTTTTCTCAAAGGCACTAAAAATGCTGAATTGTTTTTCTGCAGATTTAAGAATTGGTTTAGTGGCTTCAATAATGACCTTTTTGTAGCTTTAAAAACATTACTTACTGAAACTATTAAAACCATTATGATGAATAATGATGTAATCAATATATGATGTAATGAATAATCAAAACATTTTAAGTATTTTAAATTTAAAAAGAAAATTATCCCTCTGTTTAAAAGCTGCATTGCACTTCAAATGAGAAATTAAATACCATACTGGGTTTGAACAGTTTGATTTCTTTTGATTTACAGTTGTATGAAGTTTGGCTGGAGTCTATTTATGAAGTCCATCATTAGTGAACTAAAATATTGGCGGGGGTGGGGGGGGAAGAACGAAGGGGAACACAAAGCAAGGCTATTTTTTTTATCAGATCTTGAACTGTCACAATAATTTCCTCTTTGAGAAGAAGTACGAACTGAATGAACAGTGTATTCATTAAATAAAGAGAGGTCATTCTCACAAAATTAAAAATTATGAGAGTTTGTTCCATTTCTTGAGCATGGTAGGAGTTGCTCTTATTTCAATGATATGATAAAGATTTCTAGGCACATATTCCTTCGTTGTTATTTTCTTCTGGTTTCAGATAACTGGCAGATTATACTTAAGTTTAAACAAAAATACTTCTAAAATATTTGTCTCTGAATTCTAAAGTTTATCTTCCCACTAATGGTTTGCTTCTTCTTAAAAGGCTTAATAAAATATACTGTTAATCAGAATATTTGGGTTTTTTCTACTGTATCAAATATTTCTTCTATACCTTTCTCTTAGATTTTCCTTTCATCAAAGTTAGTTTCTCATTATTATTTCCAAACAAAAATACATCTTGTCAGTTTAGATAAAAAAATGTTGATTAAAAAGAAAAAAGGAACAAACAAGCAATTTAATTATCCATTTTTGACTTACTAAAATCTGCTGGGGTCAACACTACCTTGCAGAGAGGAAGGCACAAGATAAAGGTGTGTAGGGCTAGGAAGTATGGAAAGTAGTTGAAAGTTACAGTTGAGTGGATGGATAGGAAAGGATGTATCCTAAAAGTTTTAGTTCAGAGAACAAACAGGATTTAGATAAACTCTGGATGTGAAGGCTGGCTGACAACCTCTAATGAAAAAAAAAAAAAGACTGGAATCTTCATGAAATGTATGCCATTTCCCCTGGGAACAGGAAGGAACTTATGGCAATGCATAAAATGGGAAGTGAGGGAAATAAATAAGCAAGGTATAGTTCTGTGTATAGATGAGAAGAGAATTTCTCAACATTCTCTGCAAATTCCTAGAAAATATTTTGATATGATTTCCTAAAATCTTTACCATTATTTTGATTACTTCAGAACTCTGCTAGGTCTTTCTGTTTAACTACGTCTCAGAAAATATGAGAAAGATCTCTGCCTTCCTACTAAATCATGGCGTTTTATTAAGAAAGTTCTGACTGCCAACTTGATCAGCTTGCTTTGCCTCTTCAGGTCTAATGCTAACACCTACAGTGAAATTTGATCAAGGGTTTCACTCTATCATCACTCTCACTTTTTTGTGGTTTCCCTGCTTAGCAGTAACATTGGTGAGCTGTTCTGTAAGAGCTTTACAAGGTGATGCAAGGGAAGTTAAAGTGTAAAACGTTTTAATAAGGCAGTTTAAAAATATTCCACAGCTAAGAAAATTATCCTGTCTATAAGGACCAGTAAAAATCTGTTATTAGTCAATTAACAAATAATAACATTATTTACTGAGTACAAACTAGACTTCTTGGCTAAAGAGCTCAGCAACTTAATGTATATGTTACATATTTTTTGTCTAGAATTAAAATAGGATTAAAGGAAATCACAGAATCACAAAATGGTAGGGGTTGGAAAGGACCTCTGGAGATCATCTTGTCCAGCCCCCTGCTTCAGCAGGGACACTTAGAGCAGGGGGCACAGGAATGCATCCAGGTGAGTTTTGAATGTCTCCAGGGAAGGAGACTCCACAACCTTTCTGAGCAGCCGGTTCCACTGCTCTGTCACCCTCACAGGAAAGAATTTTTCTCTCATGTACAGGTCAATCTTCCTGTGTTCCAACCTGTGCCCATTGCCCCTTGTCCTGTCAGTGGGCACCACTGAAAAGAGTCCAGTCCCATTGTCCTGACACCAACCCTTTAGATATTTATAAGTATTGATGAGATCCCCCCTCAGTAGTCTCTTCTCCAGGCTGAAAAATCCCAAGTCTCTCAGCCTTTCCTCATAAGGGAGACGCTCCAGTCCCCTGATCATCTTGGTAGCTCTCCGCTGGACTTGCTCAAGCAGTTCTACATGCTTCTTAAACTGGGGGGCCTAAAACTGGACACAGTACTCCAGATGTGGTCTCTCTAGGGCAGAGTAAAGGGGAAGGATAACCTCCCTCGCCCTGCTGGCCACACTCCTTTTAATGCAGCCCAGGATACCGTTGACCTTCTTGGCCACAAGGGCACATTGTTGTCTCAGGGTCAACTTGTTGTCCACCAGCACTCCCGGGTCCTTCTCAACAGAGCTGCTTTCCAGTAGTTCAGCCCCCAGCCTGAACCAGTGCATGGGTTTGTTCCTCCCCAGGTGCAGGACCTTGCACTTGCTTGTGTTGAATTTCATGAGGTTCCCCTTGGCCCAGCTCTCCAGCCTGTCCAGGTCTCACTGGATGGCGGCACAGCCTTCTGGTGTATCAGTCACTCCTCCCAGCTTGCTATCATCAGCAAATTTGCTGAGGTTACACTCTATCCCATCATCCAGTTCACTGATGAATATATTGAACAGGACTGGACCCAGCACAGACCACTGGGGAACACCACTAGTGACAGACCTCCAGCCAGACCCTCCTCCACTGATCATGACCCTCTGAGTTCTGTTGTTGAGCCAGTTCTCTGTCCACCTCACTGTCCACTCATCCAGGCCACACTTCCTTAGCTTGTCTATGAGGATGTTATGGGAGACAACGTTGAATGCCTTACTGAAGTCATGGTAGACAACATCCACTGCTCTCCCTTCATCAACCCAGCCAGTCACGCCATCATAGAAGGCTGTGTCATGGTTTCAGCTGGGATAGAGTTAATTTTCTTCACTCTAGCTGGTATAGTGCTGTGCTTTGAAATTAACATGGAAAAAAAAAAAACCTGTTGAGATAACACACAGATGTTTAGGCTGTTGCTGGGTAGTGCTTATACTAGTCAAGGACATGTCTAGCCTCCCGTGCTCTGCTGGGGGCACAAGGAGCCGGGAGGGGAGGGGGCACAGCTAAGAGAGCGGATTCAAACTGACCAAAGGGATATTCCATATCATGTAACGTCATGCCCAGTATGCTACCTGGGAGGGGCTGGCCGGGGGAGGGAGGGAGCAATCGCGGCTCGGGGACGGGCAGCATCGGTCGGCGGGTGGTGAGCGGTTGTATCGTTCGTGTTTCTGCGGTTTTTTTTTTTTCCTGTTTTCCCTTTCCTTCCTTTTCCTTTTTATTATATTAACATTATTGTCATTATTATCATAATCATTTACCATCATCATTTTATTGTAATCATTAAACTGTGCTTATCTCAACCCACAAGTTCTTTTGCTCATCCGATTCTCTTCCCCATCCCACAGGGGTGGTGGGGGGTGAGTGAGCGGCTGCGTGGTGTTCAGTTGCCAGCTGAGGCTGAACCACAGGTTGGTCAAGCATGATCTTCCCTTGGTGAATTCATGTTGACTGTTTCTGATAACCTTCTTGTCCTCTACATGCCTGGAGATGACCTCCAGTATGAACAGCCCCATCACCTTTCTAGGGGTGGAGGTGAGGCTGACTGGCCTATACTTTCCCAGGTCCTCCTTGCCCTTTTTGAAGATTGGAGTGACATTTGCTTTCCTTCAGTCCTCGGGTACCTCTCCTGTCCTCCACAACCTTTCAAAGATGATGGAGAGTGGCTTAGCAAGAGCATCCACGAGCTCCCTCAGCACTCGTCGGTGCATTGCACTGGGGCCCATGGATTTGCGAGGATCCAGTTTGCATAGGTGATCTCTGACCCAGTCCTTCTCAAACAATGGTAAGTCTTCCTTTCTCCAGATTTGTCCTCTTGTCTCTGGCAGCTGAGGTGCCTGAGGGCCAGCCTTAGCAGTAAAGACCGAGGCAAGGAAGGCGTTCAGTTCTCCACCTTCTCTGCATCCTGCATCGCACGGGCCCCTTCCTTGTTCAGCATTGTGCCCACTGTATCCCCAGTCTTCCTTTTTACTGCTGATGTATTTAAAGAAGCCCTTCTTGTTATCTTTGACATGCCTTGCCAGAATTAAATCCTAGTTTCTTCTTTTTATATGCTTTCCTGGTGGATATGTGTGGTAACTAGACATTCTCAGATGTTTTTAGAAGAGGTAGTTCTCCATTCCAACTTCAAAATCCTTAGGTTGTTAGAAAGTACATGATCTACCAGAGCTGCACAGAAGCAACGCAAAGCTATAGGTCCCCAAATCATAGCTAATTTTTAATTTTGATTTGTGTGGAGTGGTAGACAAGAGGTAATCTGTCAGACATTGCACTATGTCTTTGCCTAAACTCTATAAATAATTTTTAATTTCCCTGATCGTCAAAAGTCCTGGATTTTTGATGCCATTGAAAGCCAAAACAAAGAAGCCATGGGAATCTATCACAGAGTTTTCAATTCTACTTGGAATTACACGTGGTCTTGGATCCCATAACATATCCTGTAGTCAAGCTCAACAAGAACAAAAGTGAACACATAGCTTTGTCAACAAAGAACAAAGAGAACAGTGGTAGTAAAAGACTTCAGAACACTAATGAATTCAGTTATGACTTGGAAAAACTGGCCAGTTATTTCTCATTTTTTCATTCTCTGTACTGTAAAATCACGTGCTGGTTTTGGCTGCAATATAGATAATTTTCTTCATAGTAGCTACTTTGGGGCTATGTTTTGTATTTCTGCTGAAAACAATGTTGATAATACAGGGAAGTTTTCACTGTTGCTGAGCAGTGCTTTTACAGAGTCAAGAGTCAAGGCCTTTTCTGCTTCTCACCCAACCCTACCAGTCAGTAGGCTGCGTGTGCACAAGAAGTTGGGAGGGGACATGGCTGGAACAGCTGACCCCAACTGACCAGAGGGATATCCCATACCATGTGACATCATGCTCAGCAACAAAAAACTGGGACTGGGAGGGGTAGTCCAGGGTCATGGCATTTGTCTTCCCAAGTAATTTTTACAAGTGATGGAGCCCTGCTTTGGTGGAGATGGCTGAATGGAGATGTCAATGGGCAGTAGTGGATGAACTCTTTGTTTTGCTTTGCTTGCGTATGCTGTTTTTGTTTTACCTGTTAAACTAACTTTATCTTAACCCATGAATTGTCCCACTTTTACCCTTCTGATTCTCACCGTCATCCCACTGGGGGGAAGTCAGTGAGCAGCTGTGTGGTGCTGAGTTGCCAGCTGGGATTAAACCACTACAAAGGAGAATAATAATTCTTACTTCCCTTCTTGGGTTTTCTGTAATATTCTTGTTCATATTTACACAAGGTATACAAACATCAAAACATGGCATGTGCAGTCATTGTTGGGTTTTATGATATTGTATGAATTACTTAAAAATAGCATCTAGGAAAGTACAGGCATAATCTTGAAAGTCTGATATGGTCTTTGTCAGGTCTTTGCCGTACCACTCTATAATCCATATAATCAGAGAATCAGAGAATGGTTTGATTTGGAAGTGACATTTAAAGATCATCTACCATGGGTGGGGACATATTCCACTACATCAGGTTGCTCAAAGCCCCATCCAACCCGACCTTGAACAATTCCAGGGATGTGGCATCCACAACTTCTCTGGGCAACCTGTTCCACTGACTCACCACCCTTACTATAAAGACTTTCTTTCTCATATCCAGTCTAAATCTATCCTCTTCCAGTTTAAAACCACTAGTCTTTGTCCTATCATTACACTTCCTGATAGTCCCTCCTTGTCTTTCCTGTAGGCCTCCTTTAAGTATTGAAAAGCTGCAATAACATGTCCCTGAAGCTTTCTTTTCTCCAGGCTGAGCAACACCAATTCTGTCAGTCTTTCTTCATGGGAGAGGTGTTCAAGCTCTCTGTGGTCTTTTTGTGGTCTTCCTCTGGACATGCCCTAACAGGTCCCTGTCTTTCTTACACTGGGGACCACAGAACTGATGAACTACTGCAGGTGGGGTCTCATGAGAGCAGAGCAGAGGGAGAGAATCACCTCCCTTAACCTGCTGGTTAACCTGCTTCTTTTGATGCAGTCCAGGATGCAGTTGGCTTTCTGGGCTGCAAGAGCACATTGCCCGCTCATATCTAATTTTTTCACCCACCAATATCCCCAAGTCTTCTCAGCAGGGCTGCTCTCAATCCATTCATCACCCAGCCTGTACTGATATTTGGGATTGCCCTGACCCAGGTGCAGGACCTTGCACTTAGCTTTGTGGAACTTCATGAAGTGGGCCCACTCCTCAAATCTTTCAACGTCTCTCTGGATGGCATCCATTCCCTTAAGCAAATCAACTTCACCACTCAGCTTCATGTCACCTGCAGACTTGCTGAGGATGCACTCAATCCCACTATGTCATTAATAAAGATATTGAGCAGTACTGGACCGAATATGGACCCTGAGGGACATCAGTTGTTACTGACTTCCATTTGTACATTGAGCCATCGACTGTTACTCTTTGGATGCAGCTATTCAGCCAATTCCTTATCCGTCAAACAGTCCATCCACCAAGCCGATGTCTCACCAATTTACAGACATGGATGTTGTGTGGAACCATGTCAAATGTCTTGCAGAAGTCAAGACAGATTACATCAGTTGCTATTCCTTTATCCACCAATGCAGTCACTCCACCACAGAAGAATACCAGATTGGTCAGGCACAATTTGCCTTCTGTGAAGCCATGCTGGCTGTCTCAAATCACCTCCCTGTCACCCATATGCCTTGACATAGTTTCCAGGAGGATCCGTCCCATGATCTGGTCAGGCACAGAGGTGAGGTTGACTGGTCAATAGTTTCCAGGATCCTCCTTTCTAACTTTTTTAAAAATAGTAATGACATTTCCCTTTTTCCAGTCACTAGGGTCTTCACCTGACTGCCATGACTTTTCAAATACAATGGAGAGTGGCTTGGGGGACTATGTCAGCTAATTTCCTCAGGACTCTGGGATGCAACTCAATGGATCACATGGACTTGCATATGTTCAAGTTACTCAGAGGGTCTCAAACCAGACTTTCTCCTATGATTTGAGGGACTTCTTTACCCCAGTCCCTGACCCGAGACAGAGGGACTCAAGAGATATGTGGAGAGCTGGTGGTAGACTGAGAAAACTCCTCAGAAAACTCTGTACCTCATGCTTCCCCATGTCAGTTGTCACAAGATCCCCTGTCTTATTTATGAATGGGGGTACATTTTCTTTTGTCTTCTTTTTCTGACTGATGTACTTGGAGAGGCCCTTCTTATTATTCTTCACATCTCTTGCCAAATTTAGCTAGACCTAAATTTGTTCCTTAGCTTTCCTGATCCCATGCCTACACTCCTAGGCAGTATCCTTATATTCTTCCCAGGTAGTGTGTCCCTGCTTCCACTGGCTACGCATTTCCATCTTGTGTTTCACCTTGGCCAAGCGGTCCTTACTCATTCATGCTGCTTTCTTGCCTTCCTTGCCTGATTTCTTGCACATGGGAATTGCTAATTCCTGTGGTATCAGAAAAATATCTTTAAATATCTGCCAGCTCTCTTCTGCTCCTTTATCCCTGAGGGCAGTTTTGCAGGAGGTCCCATCCACCAGTTCCTTAAGCAACTGAAAGTTCACTTACCTAAGTTTTTGGGTCTAGACTATACTTTTTCCTGGCCTACAGCTCTTGAGATAATTAATTCCACCAAGGCATGATCACTGCAGCCTAGACTACTGCCCATATTGATCTCTCACAATAAGTTCATGGCAACAAGCTCTGAGAATAGCTGCAGAAGTAACAATGTTCCTTGCAGGACACTTGCATTTGAAACAAATTGCAGTGACAGAACAATAAAATGAAGCTGAACCTGGTACCTAAAACTTTTAATACATCTGTTTTTATTCTTTGGAGTGTCAATATCTTAATGCTAAATAATACAAATGAATAGTACCTATATTTGCTTTAATGCAAAGGTTACCAACTAACTGCCAATGCTGAAATTGCAGTGATAACTAACACAGGACTGTATGCTGAGCTGAACAACTGACTGCTTCTGACCAGTCTTCCCTGTGTTTCTTGCTTTAAGGATCTCTGTGCTAGCTGATTGTACCATGTTCTCATTATCTTGATGTAATGGTGGAATAGCTGTAGTCAACATTTTATTTAGTAGAAGTGTAATGAAAAAACAAATGTGGTGGCAATCCAGACAGAAACATCAATGCCTAATACACTGTATGTATCAGCAAGGTCGATGCAGTATGTGCAGGGATCCTGTAAGCCAAAGAGCATTCATACCTTCAGTCAGCATAAGCACAATTGCCCTTAGAACTCTGCAGAGGTCAATTCCAAAACACCTTAACTTGATTAGCCAAATATCAGTGTTTGCAAATGTTGGATGGCATTTCAGAGGCAGTAAAGAGGAGAGATGTCAATGTCAAGGTCTCTTACAAATAATTTCCCTTGGTCTCTTCACAAGAGAAAAGGAGACAATTTTTTGTTTTCCAGTCCTACTGTCAAAGGGAGAAGACAAGGTGATTAATAGATGAGGCTATTTTAAGATCTGACAATTGTAGGATTTCAAGTAACTACATTTTTTTTGCTTTCACTTGAAGTAGTCTCCTGAGAAGGTATTTCTTTCCTTTTACAGTCCAGTAAAGCTCCTGAGCATCCCACATGATTTTCAGAAGTAAGAGATGATAGTTAATTTGCTGTTGTGTGCAGTGTATGGATTTCCTGATGGAATTGGAAATAACATTTGGGAAGACCATTTTTGTCATAACCTGGAAGTAAAGCAGTCTCAAATGGAAATTACATTTTTAGTTTTGAGATCACCTCAGAAGTTTCAAATCAGTGTTTGCTGCATTAGATGTTGGAGAAAGACAACAATAATTTACTTAGACATACTCTTCAGTAAAATGTATTGGAATGAGGGGTAATTGTGTGAATTGGTGCTGGTGTTGTGTATTGCAATTCTTCATTAATCTGTAGAAGGCACAATGCACTGTCTATATCCAGACTTTTTCCTACTCTTGCAATACAAACATTTTTTACTTTACAGTAAAGATTTTTATGTGACTTATAAAGCTCCTCCAGGGGGTGTGGTTATCATAAAATAATCACACCCTTGGGGGATTAAAAACACTTATCTCTGGATCATGACTTGTAATACCCCAGGGGTGTGATTATCTCAGGAAACTTATACTCTCTGTCATGCCTAATTGCTTAATTATTACAGTGGCGAGTTCACACTACTATACAGGAGCAAAGGTGTGTCAGCATTTCTCCTA
This sequence comes from Phalacrocorax aristotelis, assembly GCF_949628215.1. Classification (NCBI taxonomy): domain Eukaryota; kingdom Metazoa; phylum Chordata; class Aves; order Suliformes; family Phalacrocoracidae; genus Phalacrocorax; species Phalacrocorax aristotelis. The sequence goes on from NC_134311.1 coordinate 43,080,614, forward strand.
GAAATTCCTGTTTTCAGAAATCTGCCATGAAAATCTGCTGCAGGCTGAAACCTGCAAAAAAAAAATATTGTGCCTGGGAGCAAATGTCTCTACCAAATTTCTAAAAATTAGCTTAATTATATTTTAATAATATCACTGAGAAATAAATATTAACTATATGTGTTTATGTAACAGATGACATTCAGCCAAGGTTCTGACATTGAGTTAAATGGAGTCAAATATAATAACATTTATTTTAAAATATTTATAAATATGTATTCATTCAAATAGTGCAATGACTCACAGAAGTCTTTTGGCCAAAGGTATACAGTGTTCAAATATCTGCCTGAAAGTTTTTTACTGCTTCAGTAAAAATGAGGAAGGGGTCAAACTTGCTGAGTTATAGTACTGATGAATCCAACCTTCATTCTACTCAGTGAGCACCATAATAATTGTAAGCATGCAGGAACTGAACATCTTAATCAAGTTCAGAGGGTCACTGACAACATGGATGCACAGACAGAAATTCTTGTACAGATTTCAAAATCTAGATGAATCTAATGCTTCTAGTTAAAAACCTTGCTTATTTGTATTTGGAGAGGTGGGAATTGCTGTTATTTCTACTTTTTAGTCTAAGTTCAAGTAGAAGGTTAGCACTTAATACACTGGTGTTCTTCTGTAGGTTAAATATATCTAAAGTAATAATAATAATGGTAATAGTCCAATATATTTCGTATCTTCAGTAATCAAAATATTCATCGTACTTTCAATGGAAAGTTAATTTTCAAATGTTCATTTAATAGGCTTCTGTGAATGTATTGACAAATGTCTTTCTTTTGCCAAATAAAATTTAACACATACAATATGTATCATTGCCCAATTCTTACTTTTAGAAAATACAAACCCCATGAAAATAACTATATTTAAAAATATTTAATAAACACTATATGTGGAAGTGGACAGTCTACAGACAAGCAGGAAACTAACCAGTGGTGTAATTATTTTTGTTTCTTACAAAATAAAAACAAAAATTAAAATTGATCTCAAGGTTATGCATTTTATGGAACATTATATACAATTCAAAAAGTATGCAGGCAAAAGACTGTCTTTCTGTCCATATATTTCTTGACACAACAGGATCTGAACTGATTGGAATGACAAGACATAACCTGTAATTTAAAGGATTTCTGAATAATATTTGTACATGTGTTATTTGCTGTTTTTCTTAAAAACAAGAGGAGCAGGTATGTTATCTATTTTTCCCTGAAGTGGATATGGCTGAAGTGACCGTACCATTCATAATGGAACCACTACTTGAAAGCCATAGACCATAACTGTGCCATACATTCTAATACCCTACCCGTCATGTGAGCAACATGCAATTTTATAACTTGTACTTTTGTGTTACTCACATAGTATGTTATGCACACCACCTGCTACACATAAGGAAAAAGAAAAACCTGGGATTAAGTTGTGGGTAACTAGAATAGCTCATCTGGCAAATCTGTTGATACTCTCAGAAGAGAAGATTGCTCGCTGGAGAGAAATATGAGAAAGAGACGGGTAGATTACATTGAATGACTACATATTGCCCAGGTATGCTGTAAACTATCAGTTCACAGTTGATAGCTAGCAGCTGATAAATAGCAAACTCTCTCTGAAGCATAAAAATAATCTAAGCAGCATAAAGGAGTAGGTAGAAATACAAAGAACATTACTACTAATTAAAAAGTTGATTTATTTTCATATATTTTTGCATTTTGTGAGATTAATTAAAACAATTTCATGAGGACAGTTTAGGCAAGTTTACAGAAGGTGGCTGAGTGCCATTAAACACAGGAATGTCTAGCTCAGTAGAAGAACTTGGTGTCAGAATATCTCTCATTGCAGTGAAGCTGTTCCATCACTGTATGCTGAATTTTTTACTTCAGTGTTGCATTCATTTTCAAATGACAAGTTTGAGTTTAACCATGTAAAATACCAGCATACTTTGCTTCAAAGAAATAATACATTGTGTATAGATTCTAGCACATGTTATGACTTTAATCCTTCTTGCCTGCAGTCCTGGAAAGAAGGCTGAATGTTGTGGATGACTGACACTGCAGTACTTGTTTGATACTGTGAACAAAGACAATCTGATTGTTTTGTTGTTGTTTTATTCCCCTTTTCTGCTTTATTATTCCCCACCTAGCATTCTTATTTTTACAGTATCTTCCACCTGGCCGTATTACAGTAATTATACAGAGGTATTGACAGCCAATGGGTGTTGAACAATGGAGTTCAAGATGCTTTGTAGGGAAAAAATTAATGAACATGAACAGTTGCTAAGTGAAATGATGGAAAGTGTAAGGTCCATTTTTTTGTTACCATGAAGGCTTTTTGTTACATAGCACTAGAAAAAACAAGAGGGAGAGTGGGACATATGATGCAGAAGACCATAAATTAAAGCATGGTTCACATAAAGATTAGTGAATGATATCAGTAGAAAGGAATAAAGAAGCTTGACATTTCATACTAGGTACATTAATTAATGGATTGAGTAGCACTATATCATGCCACTGTAGAATGAAAGATGGAGATTTTTTGCCCACTGGCTCACAATTACGGTCAGGCATGTTTGGATCATGCCTTTTCAATAAGAAATTCCATTTTAAATTACTTATTATGAGTGTTTGCTGTCTGATTATGGTAAGAGATAACCTGACAACTTCTGACATCAAATCTGAAATGTTTTTGTAGCTGTTTGTACATGCATAACAAGGAAACAGAGTGTTAGAGAGCAGGCAAATGGCAGAATTTTGAAGCATAGCAAGAGAAATGTAAAGAGTGAGAGAACCAGAGGATAGAAGAGAGGGACAGAAAGCAAGAGAAGAGGCAGAAATTCTTTCTTCTTGTGAGCAAAGAGAGTAGAGAAAAGGGACAAAACCCCAGTTAAACTCTGCAGGTAACCAGCACTGGCATAACATTTCACTTTTTAATCAACTTCTTCAACTTAAGTTTTTAACAGACCTTGGCAACACATAGGGATAAGATAGGAGTTCATAAGGAATAAGAGTAACAAAGCAGGAAAGAATGAAATTAAAAGGAATAAAGGGCAAGTTTGCCATGGCTTACCAACCATATTTTTGATATAAGTGATGAAAATCCTGTCTACAGTCATGAAAAGTTATAGCACGTCATACAATGTTATGTTGATTGGTGTGTTTTGCTGGAGCATTTTATAAGTACTCATTCAAAGACAGAGATGCTCTGATACTTCCATGGAATTCCCATTAAAACTACGTTCACACCATGGGCCACCAATAACAAATAATTTTTCTTTCATATTTTTTCCAGCTTTTGCAGCCACCACAGAAACTTAGTATTCGAAAATGTTTAAGTATAATTAAAAAAAAGACTGAAGTTTGATTCTTGCTCCAATGTAAATATTTAGATAGCCTTATTTGCATAATGATCTTTAGAACCTGAGTTTATGACAGCACTTACAATTTGGTGCTCACTCGTGGCTCTAGAATGCTAATGTTAAATGTGAATTTTAACTAACATTTTTGCCTCAAGTCTTCCTGTTTTGGTTTTGGGTTGTTTTTTTTTTTGATGGAATAATAATACTTCTAATCTCCATAGGTAAATTGTGGGGACTACATTTTCATCTCCAGGCAGTGGTTGCCCAAATAATTATATTTCCACAAATATGCACTTAATTTTTAGTATGGCTTTGATATTGGTATTTCTGGGCACCATTTAAGTTCCAAGATATTTGTTAATCTAGTCTTCGTCCTGTAAATATTTTCAGATTTCACTGGCACTGATGCCTTCAGAAAGCCAATTTCCACATTCTACATATATACTTTCAGAAGTCCTTCTAAGTTTGCTCTTTTTAAGGATCACCCAATCCAGTAAAAAAAAAAAACAGAAACAGGACAGTCCCGTCTCATACATCCTGGTTGATCACAGCTTAAAAACAGAATTCACATAGAGAATACAGAGAATTGCTCATGATAATTAAAAAGAGACTGAAGAAGAAGAGGAACTATTTAAAAACAGAAACACATTAAGAAGTAGCATTCAGCACAAATGGGTTACATTTACATGGCAATTTTTTTCCCCAAGCATTAGATATTCAGCTGTACCAAAGGAAATGGTCAAAGCATAACTGGGGTAACAAGATGGATGTTTCTTAACACAGAAATACAGGGAACTGATTCTCATTAGTGTGCTAGCTGGATAAACCTGTTCTCCAGTTTCACTTGCTACTGTCTCTGATATCTTCTCCTTTAAAATAGATAATTTGTTTGTAAACAATACCTCTGTGGTACAAAATGGACAAATACATGTTATAAGTGCTGTTCAGGTTGAGGGGTATAGTATCATACTTCTTGGAAAGAACTGGGTCTCAGTCATCAGAAAAGGTTGAGCTGTGCCATTCCTTTAATGACTGAAGACAGCAGTATGTGTCCCCCTGCCATATTGCTGGTGTGTCAGCCAGCCAGAAAGAGATATAAACTCATCAGTTTGAAAATAGCAGTTCTTACACATTTCTGAATCTTTACCAATAGAAATTGAAGTTTTCTAATTTAAAAAAAGTGTCCAGAAGCAACTGCCCAGGAAATTCAAGAACATATGTCAGTAACTAATGGTTTCTTATCTTCCGTCAATAGCACATGCTAAAGAAAAGAGAAGAAAATAAATTTATGGATGGCAATCAGAATGAATCTGACTCTTCCTCATATTTATCTCCAGAGAGCAGTCTTTTCTTCTGAGAGTATCAACAGATTTGCCAGATGAGCTATTCTAGTTACCCACAACCTAATCCCAGGTTTTTCTTTTTCTTTATGTGTAGTTTTCATTCCTTTGGAAGAAGAAACCACATCATACTTTTATTCATATTTGGCTTCTCTTGAAAAATACTTCACTGGTTTCCCATCCACAAATGTGATCCCAATTTGATTGCAGCTTCAGATGCAAGGTAGTTCTTTGAATGCACAGAGTTACAAAATACAAGTGGTGTCTGATATAAGGTCGTATCTTTTAACTAATGAATGATTTAGAGGGGAAGGAACAGCTTCCTTATCCCCTAAGTACTGGAACCTTAATTATTTACTTTATCAAAATTATTTGTCACTAGTACAGAGATAATCTTACTTTGTAAATCTGTTTCTCAGAGATTTTGCAGGTTTGATGTGTCCTGGGTGTGGATTATACAATCAAATAACCTGATTTACATTTTAAATGTGCTTATTGTTTATTATAATTTTTGCCATGTTCGTAGTACAATATTTACTAGTGGTTGGAATACTGGAGGCAGCTATGAAGGTATTTATTACTTTTCCTTAGAAAGGAGGAGAATGTTCTCTTTTGTTTTTTCTTTTTCTTATGGTACGTATATATGAATTTCAGCTATGTGTGCATCATCAGATTAAATAAATTATTGGCAATTTTATATAATTCTACTGCTGAAAGAGCTTGTGAGGACAAAACATTTTAAAGAATGTTTATGTCTACTATCACAGTAAGTTTATGAAATAGGAACAATAGATAAATCATATTTTATTGAATGCTGATAAACCATTATGAACTTAATTTCCTTACCCCATTTTAGCAAGACTGACATCAGCTATGCAGTTTCTTATTCTTAATGAATTTGGGAAAATACATTACAAAAAGAAAGATGTGGTCTGTCACTATGAAGTGAGCTTATATGACCAGGAGTTGTAATAGCAATATTAAGGTCAGGCAGGAATTTTCATTTCACTATAACTCCTAAGAAATCTTACATATAGTCCAAGTATGAAATTTCTTGTCCTTCCTGTAATGAATATTACATTTGACTGAGAAAACATAAGAGAGTGTTTAAATCTCTGAGTTGTAGTCTTCCCATAAAATAGAGTGGAATGGAGTTGATCATGGTGTAGGAGGGGAAGACAGGGAATAAATTAAACACACAGTACCTGTGTGTCCACCACTCGTGTAGCCTCTGAGTTTTATTCCAGTCCAGTAGACTGTGTTAGAAACGACATACGAAAAATGTGTTGATGTTTTAAAAATGCTGCTTAATTCTAGGAGTTGTCATCTAGATGACACCAGTCCACTCACTTTTGTCAGTTATGAGAAATGAACCAAAATCATGGTGTTGACCCACTAATCTTTCTACTACCTTTTACGAAGCAGAATGAGTCAAATCATGCCAAGAATAGCTGCTTTTCCACTTAACTGTAGAATGGCTGGTCTTTCTTGAGTTTTGGTGTTTCAGACAGTCCTGGAGACACTCTCATCAGCAAAGGCAAATCTGACAAAGACAATGCTACTTGCAGAGAGCCTCAGAGTGAATTTCTATTATGTCAAATAGCTCTTTGCTTTTTTGCATGCTTTTTAGGGAAGTTTTTTTTTTTATTTCAAATGGCAGCTGCAGTTAAGAATTGAAAATACCTGGAGATGATGTATCACCCATGACAGCCTTTATATAATAATTTATCTTTCATGGCAGGAAGGAATTCCGAAAGTGCCACCACTTATTACAATTGTCTCAGTTCACAGAGCTTATATTTGGAGGGAGCTTCTGGGCCAATTGGTGCAAGACTCAACCTATGTAGTAGATTTCCTCATGTAATATCTACCATCTCTTTGAGCATATCCAATGGAGTTCTAGTGACTTCCTTGTTGCTGACTGCATTAACCCACTGATACCTAACTTGAAACTTTTCTGTCAAGTTACAATTTTTTGGCAATATTTCAAATTTAAGCTTCCAGTTTCCTGAGCAATCCCTCTTTTTATTTTTTTTTTTTTAATAAACATTTATGGTGAAATAAATGAGCACCAACCTATGTCTCCTAAGTTAGAAATGTTAAGCCTAGCTGAACATAATCAGATAGTTTCATAGTAAATGGGATGGTAGAGCCACTTGACTGCATCTTCTTGAAATTCAGTATGTTGTCTATTACTTTCATTGGCAGTGCCTGTGAAGACAGTGTCCGTTGGCAACAATCACATTTCATCAAGTTCTTCTACAACTGGCATAAGATAAAAGAGGCCAGAGAGGCTTGCTTAGTAAACTGGGACTCACAGTGAGAGTTACTTCCACCTTGGAGAATTGATGCTCCGAAAAGGTCTAAGAATTTTGTTTGGAAGGACCTTTTTTTGACAGTAGACAAGAAACAGCCTGGACATCTGAAACCCCTCAGGATTTTCCAGATTTAAAACCCATTGTGCCAAGATCTTCTAAGGCAAACAGCTATTGAATTGACCAGTTCATGATGATATTTCCTTGATGCTCAACTTTGATGTCTTTTTTTCCTATCATTTGTCAAGCTTTTTCTACAGTTACATTTTCTGGAGTTAATATTTTTTTTCATTTTTGTATACTCCCTAATTCATTGGCATTCTTCTATGGAAGAAAATTTTATGTGAATACACTAATGTGTTAAGGTTTTATAAGAAATTATTGCATCCCTTGTTTCACAGAGTTTAAGATTTAAGTGATTTTATTGCAAGTTTTGAATCTCCTGCAGACTGCCAGGGAAGAATCCATACTTCCTGAATCTGCTTCCCCTGAATTGTTGTCTGATTTGTCTTGTACCAGATCAAGGTAACAGGTTATTTAGTCAAGATATTGACCAATTTAACACTTGCCATATGGAGTGTTTTGAGTTGTTGGGTTCCTTCCTTCCTTCCTTCCTTCCTTCCTTCCTTCCTTCCTTCCTTCCTTCCTTCCTTCCTTCCTTCCTTCCTTCCTTCCTTCCTTCCTTCCTTCCTTCCTTCCTTCCTTCCTTCCTTCCTTCCTTCCTTCCTTCCTTCCTTCCTTCCTTCCTCCCTCCCTCCCTCCTTCCCTCCCTTTTTGTTAAATATTTATTTATAGCAGAACTTTCAGCTATATTCATCAGCAGATATTTCCTGAATATTTCTGAAAAAAAAATTTACCTTTGCTTAGTGTAAATCCCACTTGTACCTTGACACAAGGCAAGAAATTTCTGAAGAGGGATCTCTGCAAATATAATCACTTCATGGGACATACCTTCTACAGAGAAAATACAATACATTTTCACAGTTACTGGAGATTCTGAATAATATTATTTGTCAATGTGAAATTTTATGTTGGGATAGAAAGAGCCACTCAGCAAGGAACTGATGAAGATTTCCTTGGTAGTCCACCTTTGACAGATAGATCACCAGTCAGGCAGGCACTTTTTTCCCTAAGTGGTTACATGAGGGGTTTCAATTACATATAACAGGCTGGACTTCAATTAGGAGACCAAATTGTGGGGAAGATATTACTGTATTTCAATGTATTTAATAGAGATAAAAAGTAGTATGTGGCTAGTGTTATGCTCCTGTGACACTCTGACGGATAGTGCAGTCCTTTCCAAACCATGGGTCTATGACTGTTTCAAAACAAACCTAAAACTGTCTAAACCAGGAGGTACAGTTTCCTAACTTTGTTTTGAGAAATGGCTGATCTGGTTTTGCTGACATTGAAAAAAGGTCTGCCTGAGGCAGACAGTCAACATAGACAATTTTAACCCGAACAGCTGGGTCTGACCAAGGTATGTAAACCAGAATATTTTAATGGAAAGCATTAGACAGCCTTAATTATACCAGATTGTGCTCACTATGAACAAGAATATATCCATTGGTCAGTGCTGGCTATCCTTTGACAACTATGCTGTCAATATAAACATTTGCCCTGACCAAGTCTCCTTGAGGATCCATCAATAACTCAATAGCAGGATGCTCCAGTAAGTAAAATATTTTAAACATGATTTCAAAGTAGATGACATCCCTTTAGAAATGTTACTGCAAGAAATTATATGGGAAAATGATAAATTAACATAAGGAAAACAAATGGCTCTTGATTGATTCTTAACATTTCTGTCATAAGAAGAGCTGATTTAATTAATGTACTTTATTAAATGAAGTGAAATACAGCTGTGTTAGTATACTGAGACAGCAGTAGGAAGATGTGCACTGCATAAGCACAAAGTTTTAAGTATCGAGGTTAGATTATCTTTCTGCCAAGATAATATATTTGTGATCAAAGTTGACATTGACAGCTATGGGAAAGAGATAACATACTTAGACATCTTACAGTGAAAGATGTGAGCAAAAGGCTCCTCTGTCTCCCCTGCCTGCCAGTTTCTGCTGAAGGGCATTTAAAGTCTTTTCCCCTGTTGTTACACTTGCTGGTGGAAATGAATTCCAGTCACGGACTCTGTGGTCTTTCTCCCCTACTTCCCAGAACTGTAAAGGAATGCTTCATTCAGTCTTCTAATTCATTATACAGTTGTTTGAAAATCAGCCAAAGTACTAATCTACTACCAGGTGTAAATCCCACAAGATTTCTTTGGTTAGGCTGGTCATATATTGAATTTGAAAGTAGGAAATTAGGCTGGAGAAAATCAGGCACATAAATGCAGATTAATGTCCCTGCAGTACTTTTCTGCAGTATCAGAGTAAAAAGTGGTAATGGTGCTTTTGACAAACAGTTATATATGAGGTTGCCACGCAGCTTCCTCAGAAAATATTATATGGCAGTTTATACATATTATACCTATATTATGCATATACATATCTGTTTCATAGCTTTAAAAATGTTATCAGGTCTATATACTCTTTAAAACAAAACAAAATACTGAGGTAATCTTTTCCCTTTTGGTAAAAGTAGAGGGAAATACATTTTCCCCCACTGTGAAAACCATTTAAATGTCACAAATTCAAGAGTTTAATTTGGGGATGTTTTTATGCATTAGTCTTATTTAAGATGCAACCATGAAAAATTTGTAGCAAAAATATATGTCTCCATGTGTCTATGTATGTCTGTAAATGTGTTTGGTATTGGTGTTCAAATAAATAAATAGCATATCCAGGGTTTTATTTTTAATGCACACATGGGAACCTCAAGTGAGATGTGAAGTTCTACAGGACAAGATTAATAAGGTACTAAACAGTGTAAAGACTTGTTTGCTGATGGAAATGGAGTTAAGGGCATATTTCCTGTAGAGAGGGGAATGAGGTGTGGAAAGATTACGAAAAGGTAAGTACCATATATAGCAGTGGAAATGAAGTCTACAACTTAAGCGGTACACAGAAATCATACAGGGAAGTAGAGATGAGGTAGGAGGCCAAAGCACAAATTTACTGTAATTCAGAGCAAGGTTTCAGACCAAGTCTCTGTTTACTTGAGCAAATTCCCTCTCCTCAGAGAGAAATCCTTTAACCTTTGCTATCAAGTGATCCCCATTTGAAGTCTCTGAGCAAGAGAAAGGGGGATAGCAGGTCTTTAGCTTAATTGTTGGGATGGCAGCTTAGGCATGGAAATCACTACAGCCAAAGATCCTGATCAAGATTATGGTGGTATTTTACACAGAACAGTGCAACTCTGAGAGTACATCCTAGAAGTATCCACACCAAAATAGCATAGTGTATGGTGGGTAGGGCACTCTTGGGAGATAATGCTCTAAATCATTTATCAGTTAAAAGATACGACCTTGTATCAGACACCACTTGTATTTTGTAACTGTGCATTCAAAGAACTATCTTGCATCTGAAGCTGCAATCAAATTGGGATCACATTTGTGGATGGGAAACCAGTGAAGTATTTTTCAAGAGAAGCCAAATATGAATAAAAGTATGATGTGGTTTCTTCTTCCAAAGGAAGGAAAACCAAAACCAAAAAGCACAACACCACTCTCATTTTCAGGAAGATTGAATGACACTGCCTTCTGGTCACAGATTTAGTTATGCCTGTGGAGAGAGCCAGAGCTGTCATGTGAGATCTTCAGCCTAGACCCTGGTTTGAGAAAGAAATAATTACATGATTTTTCTTGAAAGAATGGCATCCAAAAGAAGATTTAACAACGTTAAACAATGGTGAACATTACAAGTCAAGCTAGCAAGTATAGATACCTGTGAAGAATGCAGTTACCAAAAGTGACATTTGTCATGGGCACCTCAGTAAGTGCTTTTTAAAGTTTGCTTGTTTGAATATACAGTTGTCTCTTGGTACACAGGTAGATTTTGGATACTGGTCACACAATTCCCCTGCAGATAGGCAGGTGGGAGCCTAGAAAAGCAGACTAGTGCCACCCTGTCTTACTTCCTGAGGCACTTGCTGTACCTCAGTGCAGAAGTTCCCCCCCCACAGTGGAGAACTTGTTTCTTTACAAGTTTGACCACATGGTCTGAGGTATGGGACTGGCTGGACCTCTGCAGATCCATCGACACAGGGATTCAGTCCTAGGTGTATCTGTAGGGAAGATTGACCTCTATGTGCTTCTTCCTTAAATAGAGAAGATCTGGACTTTTGGCGGTAATACAAAAGGAACAGAATGTGCTTAGCTGCAGTCAAGTTTGCTTTGCCCCACAAGAGTCCCTGTGCCAGCTCATATGTGACATATAACCTTGATGAAGGGATCCTGCAAAGTTTAACTCATAGGGCCCCTTCTATTCAAGGCTGTCTACTTCTTTGTGTTCCCCTGCCCTCAAAGGGAGCATTATTAGAAATGCATTCATGGGAGCTTTTTTCGCATCAGTGGCAGAGGCACTAAGATGCAGTTAGAGGCCCTGGGGAAGTTGGTTTCAGTGCTCAGCTGCATGCTAATGTTGTCTCAGTTAAGTTCTGGGATTCACTCAATGTTTTGCTGCCACTGGCATAGTGTAGAAAAGATGGCAGACCATTGAAGAAGGGTAATAAGTAGCCCTCCTATAGCAAACTTCTGCAAGTCCTTGTGTCACAGGAAGTCTGCATATTTTTACAGTGAGAAGATATGTCATGCTGCCCCCAAGAACATATTTTAGTCCTGTTTTTTTCAAAATAAGTGCCTTTGCTTTTTTGCACCATCAGTTCTTCAGCTTTCTTCAGTCGGGGAATCTGATACTGCAAACTGAAGATGGTTGTACTGCCAAAATATAGGTCTTGTAAATAGGAATGATGAGGAACAAATGAAACCTTTATATTCCAGCAGAAGTTATAATAGATTTACATTTCCCAGAGAAATTTTTTAGTTTTCTAAAACCTGAAAACTCTTTTCAGGTTTTGTACAGTCAAGCAAGCTACAGTCAGGCACTGTCATCTCAGATATTCATTGTAGATGAGACAAGATAGCTGTCTCTGTGGTCAGCTCCGCAGGAGACCAGGTGTGTTCCTTTGAGTCTGACCGGTGTTATCCCTATCTGTGTGTGCATCTTACCAGTTTCTCTTGACTAGAGCAAGTCATCAGAACTCTGCCTTCTTCAAGGTTTTGGATTTTTAAGTATTTGGTTGGACAGCATCAAAGAATTCCAGTGTCCAGTGTGTTCAGTTCTGATTCCCACTTTGGGGTTTCTTCACTTATGATGCTTCTTTTATGATTCTTGGGCTCCAAAGCATAAGCCTACTATTAGATGACATTCTTAGCTTTGCCCTTTGGTTTATTGTTTATTGTTTTCTTTGGCTAGTACAGCATATGTTTTCTCACCTCAGCCTGGCCTTAAACATTGGGTACGACTTCTCACATCTTGAACAAGAGCCCCAGTCACTGCCAGTACCCTTAGCAATGAGGCTGGAGACCAGTTGGGAGCTTTTGAATTAATTTGTTTCAGAGTCTTATGAAGACATGAAAACATAACAAAATGTATCTACAGGCCATGATGTTAGTGCAAAGCTAGAGGTTTTCCCCATACCTTTAATTTATAAATTTGCCCAAGAAACCACACTTATTTTAATGTAAAACATTTACACTAAACTGTCATCATCTGCTTGAAAGAGCAGACAAGTGCAAAGAGAGATATTTAATATAATCCAAATAGAAAGCAGAGGTAAAGACAGGAAATGAATTATGTTTTCAGAGCAGTTCAGGGGCATCTGGGAAGTCTTTTCTCATGTTTCATTAATCATGCAGAAACTGGTTACTCTCCTGATGTGTTGCCTTTATGCATAAAAGAAACAGGACACGGTAAGAAGAGTTCCAGCATTATTATACTTCTGAAACTAGTAAGACCTCTGCAGCATTTTATCATCTTAGTAGGACTGAAGCTGGCAGCATTAAGACCTTTTATAAATATTAGTTTAGCAATTGCTTTATGGAGGTGAAGTTCAATGTCAATGTGCATTGTTAGCTGTAAATAACCTCTTTAAGGAAAGTACAGGAACTTTCAATATAAGGGGAAATTGGTATTTTTTTTAGTCTGCAGAAATGTGTGGAATATTGAGATTTGCAATATCAGTCTTCCATATAGGTTTAATAATTCTGGCTGGTTTTGCAACAGACAATTTTATTTTTAACCTTAAAAATCTGAGAGGAGGGCAAAAAAGTAAAATCTAATTTGTTAGGCAGAAATATATGGGTATCTGGAAAGGAGTGATGAAGTAAAGCTTTATTGGTTTTATTATTACAAGAAGAAATTAAAAAAAAACACTGCAAAAAAGTGAATCTTAGTTATCTTAATTTTACAGAGGTCACTTATTTGTCTCTGCTTTTTTCATGTTTCACATTAACCTTGAATACAGATAGTCACTGAAATATTTCTGAGTTCTAGTACTTTCTGCTACTTTTTTAGGACTTTAATGGGAGTCAGTATGAATTTACAGAAGTTTAATTAACACTTACTTAGTTCATCTATGGTATGAAAAAAGAAGATTCTTAAACATTTTAAGCCATCTGTACTATAAAATTTCTATTTCTTAAAGATCAAAGCTAATAGAAGCATTTTAGATTCAAAAACATTATTTCACAGGATAATTTTTAAAAAAACACTTTTAATTAGATGTATAAAAGAGATAAAATATTTTACTCTTCAGTCTCAAAATTTAGCTCAATAATCTTTCAACTACTTCATTAGTAGATACTAATTTAGGTATTTTTATGACAATATTTTCATTATTATCATTTATTTATGTAAATAAAATTTTCTACAACTATGAATCTTACCTGTCAAAATTGTGTGTCTTACCAGCTTATCTGTATGTCTTGTTCATCCTGTCAAAGTCATAAATTAAAAATGTCCTTTGCTGTTGCAGGTTCAAATAACTCTAAAGTGTGGTTGGTAGAAGTGCAGCTCCTCAGTTTACACAGTTGCAATCTGCATGCACAAAGTTCAGTTTATGCAGTCCCAAAGTGAGGCCGCTGCATTTCAGCTGTGCCACTGACATAAAACTGCAGCATTAATTGTGGAAGCTATTTTGAAATTGTATCTCCATCGTACCGCATGCAAACAGGAGTGTCATGTTCCTGAATTATTTATTACATCGTCAAGGGTAGCATATGCTGCAACGAAATTTTGCATGGATGGGGGGGTGATCTGCTATGACTGCACAGCTTAGGAAAAGTATTCTTTGGTGAGGGACAAGATAGACCACTAGGTGACAGCACTACATCACAGATGAGCATGTCAAACATTATTTATCCAGCAGATAAAAAAATATGCCTGAGTAGTATCTTTTCCTATAGTTAATAAAATTGATCAGCCCTATTTTTAAATATAAAGATTTTTTTTTATTTTACTTTTTAAATTCAAGCCATGTAATCTATGTGGAGAATATTCGGACTAAAAAAACCCAACACTTTGCCTGTCCTTACTTTATTGCTCTGTCATTACCTCTGTTCACCACTAGTAAGCGAAATAGGCAGATAGGAATATCAAAGCTTCAGCTTGGTGTTATGAACTCAGTCTTTTATTCTGAGTTATTTTCTGATGTTTGTTTGAAGCATTAAGTCACGGTGGTTTTTTTTTTATGAAGGCACTACAGACAAACAGGTAATATAAATCTCACATATTTTTCTTACTATTGTCACTGTTGCTGATGAAAAATTCAAGGTGATGAGTGTTTCTGATTTTTTTCAGGTTTTTTTTTTAAGTTCTATTTTACCAATAACACTAAGTATGAATGCATCCTGCATGTAAAACATAAGTAATCTTGGACATTATATGTATATATAAAGCCATAATCTAGGTAAACTGAAAGATACCATATGAAACATACCATAAAAACAGTACATATCATGCCAATGAAAGCAAAGGATGCTTTCCACTATTTTTCTTTTATTTTAAAATGTACTTTGAAAATGTCAAATACTGTCAGCAGAAGGGATAACTGAGCTCAGGTTCATGTGAAAGGCCACCCAGAATACATAAAATTATAAATTATAAAATGACCTTGACAATGGTTCAGTCCAATTTGCACCACAGCACAGCACTTATTATTGTTAGCAGGATTTTTTTTGTTCTTCTTGGATTTTTTTTCCTCTTCTTCTCATTTTTTTTTTTCTTTAACCCTTTTGATTTACTCTTTGGACTTTTCCCAGAAGAATTTGAGGCTAATAA
Source organism: Phalacrocorax aristotelis (assembly GCF_949628215.1). Classification (NCBI taxonomy): domain Eukaryota; kingdom Metazoa; phylum Chordata; class Aves; order Suliformes; family Phalacrocoracidae; genus Phalacrocorax; species Phalacrocorax aristotelis. The sequence continues at coordinate 43,095,885 of NC_134311.1, forward strand.
TTTTTGATGGATGATAGCAACTTCATTTTCCAACAGCCACATTCTTCATGTAGGGACAACATGCTTTGTTTAAGGAGGTTGAAGTGCAAATGAAGAAGTGTTATTCCCAGGCAGTGCTAACCCTGCAATTCTAAACTGTAATATTGAACTGTCCTCAGTACAGTGCAGACAGAAATCCTATTTTGTTTTTAAACTGAAAGTTTTGCATCCATTAGCTACATGGTTCATAATTAGTGTTTGGGCCAAACAAAGAGTCAATATGATGTCATGTCTAGACAACATGTAAATTAATATGAAAGCAATTGAGTTACAAATTCTGTACTAATACAAATTAATCTGAATTAAGTTTAATCCACAGTTATTAACTGATTAAATGTGGCTGTTGGTAGCTACAGGGTGCTGACTTCCATCTGTGATTATTAGGGGCACAGCTTAATCACTGATTCTGCACTGAGAAATATTTAAAGCAAATGTCATATACAGTGACTTTTCATACTTGTTCATTGAATGGAACATCTAAGAATGGAAACCATAAATATACATTTTTAAAATATGTAGAAAGTCTATCTTGATTTTCATAATTAGCTTCAGGTTAGAGCCAGCTTATTTCTTGTTCTGCTGACTCTGACTGGCTTCTTGTTTTCTCATTTGAGAAGTGCACATCTCTAGGTGAAATTACAGGCTGTTGTGAAGAGTAATACAGATTTCTAATATTTCCATTATTATTATTCAAAATACATGAAACCTGTTGCCAGAAATAAGCAGGTATGTATCTGACATAATCCCATGCCACCAAAGCTGCTTATATTTCAGAGCTGGATATTCAATAATGTAAACAACCCAGTGACAGACATGTCCACTAAAATTGCAAAAATATTGATGGAAGCTGACAGAGGAAGGACCAGAGTAAATTCTGCATAGATTTATGTAATAATTTGTTAGAAAATACATGTTTTCTTTTTAGGCCATGCATATTGCGTTTAAATTGTTTCATGTTCCTAGCAAATTTTCATCATTGGTAATAGGTAAAATTAATGTTTAAAAAAATATAATAGAGATGGAAATTGCCTAAATACAGAGAGCTACAGTGTCTGTGATTTATCAGCAAAACAAAACTGCAAACATTTTCTGGAATATGTTTTCTATGAGGTTTTTTGTTTCTTTTGTTAGTTTTGTTTTCTGTTTTCGCTAAAAACAGCTAAAAGGTTGCAGAAAGTATTTTGTCTCTTCTGTCTTTGTGACTGAACAACTGGTTAACCAGAAAATTGTCTCAAAACTTTGGAATTATTATGAATCTGTCATATAGTGTATATAAAGTTGATAATTACAAACTCTGTGATATCAAAACCAGGGTCATTCTCTTTTTTAGACCTTTTTATAGACATCTTACTCATTGCCATAATAACCAAAGCTGTCATGACAGTGGTCTGTGCCTAGCATGAAGCCCTAAACAATTCTGACAAGCTGCAGCTCATTAAGGGACAGTCATTTTGTTGAAATGTCTATCAGCTCTCAGGGATGTACCAAGATGAATAGACCCAAAACAATAGCTCCATTTGTTAGAGCAGTAGCTTTTCTAATACATGATGAGACAATCAAGCCAAGCCGCCTTCAGCACAAAGACATAATTAATCGAATGGACAAATGGTTTAAAAATTGCTCTAGTATATTCTGTAGTGGACAGGGGTTTCCATGGAAACATTGGCGTTTGCATCACATTTAATGACCATTCTGTACAATGGAGGTCCAATAAAGATAGTCATGGAGGAAAAAAAATCAAATAAATATATAAATAAATACATACATACATACATGCATGAACAAAAAGCAAGTGACGGGTGAAAGAAAGAATTTGAGTGTGTAACTCTGATGTTACAGAGAAATTAATGATTGTATTTTCATATATTTGTAGAATGCAAAGCTCAAGCAGGCCTTCATGGGCATCCTGTTTGACCTCCTGCATAACATGGGCCAAGGAACTTCATCCAGTAAGCTTCATATCAAGCCTATAACTTAATCTGGAGCTAGAGCATATGATTTAGAAAAACCATGTAGCTTTTAGTAAAGTATTGAAGCGTTATCTTGTCCTGCTTAAATTATTCCAATGGTTAATTACACTAGCCATGAAGAATTTGCACCTTATTTTGTATTTTGCTTCTGTTTGTATAACTTTTGTTTCAATCAGTGCCTCTACTTATGCTTTTCTGAAAGATTTGACCATATAAAATCTCTTTCTTCTTCACCTGTTTTTCTTACAATTTACTCAGTCTTAGCGCTTGCAGTACAAGAAGTATTTTCCAGGCCATCACAACATTTTGTTAGCTTCTTCCAGAACCTCTTCAAATTTGGAGCCATTATTTGAAGAGCTCATTCTTTCAATTTGGATGATGCTTCCTCCACAGAGATAACATTACTTTCTGTATAATACTCAACGTTTTTTCATGTGGTGGACAAAAAATAAGTTTTTGTCTCTTAGAGGAAAGCTTAAGTATGGTATCTTCTTCCTTGCCTTGCCTTTCCTTCCCTTTCCTTGCTTTGCCTTTCCACCCTTCCCCTCCCTCGACGTAACCACGATTGCATGATCAGAAGCACTGATCTTGGAAGTCATCTACAGATTCTAGGTTTTTATTCCACACAAAATTCTTGAAATAATTTTATGATCAATATATAGAAATGATGGATACAGGTATAATCTATGATTCAAGGATAGAAAAATCTTTTGGACTTTGTGTCACTTAAGGATTTTGGAACTCCCTTGTATCATTCATGAAGGAAGACTTTGCTGTATTTGCTGACATTCTTATTATTCATATCTTGCATATTGTGCATATCATGTTTTCTGACACACAAAGATACATCCTGTTCTGTAGCTGTCTTGAACCACACAGGGCTTTTCTTGTTTTTTTTTTTTTTTTCTGAAACAATAGACAATGTAAATAATCCTTAAGACTATCCTGAAACCTGAGAATGGATACATAGGTAGCACAGAGGGGCATCTAATAACCAGGTCTGGTAGTTTATGTGCACACACCAGCCTGCTTGTGGGGGGCTCTGACTGTGTTGAAGGAGGCACATTTGGAAACTCTGTGACAATGTTGGAAGAAAGCTTTTAAACGGTGGCTTTCTGGTGGCAATCTTCTTCAGGACTTTTAAAGGAAGCAGTCAAACATTGCTCAAACTTACAGAAAAGTGAGCCTTGCTACATGTCTGGATGGTAGGTTGCTGCAGCACCCTCTCCTCTGGTTCTTTATGGCATTTTTGTCCAGCAAAATCAGAATCTCTCCCTTGAATGTCATTCACATGAACTCTCTGTCACTACAAGCTGCTTTGTAAGGCCAGAACACTGAACAGCTGCAGGTCTGTTATCCACTCAGTACTGCCTGACGAGTAGCAGCATCTGCTAGGCAGAGGTGCAACGACCACTGCTCCAGAAAATGTAATTCTATAGAACCAGGCAGCTTGTGAGTGCATTTTGTGTTTAGCAATAGTTCAGTGCTGTGAGATACAGTAAATGCTTTAAGAGATGAAAAATTTAAAAGTTAATTACAGTAGACCAACAAATTTCAATAGTCGAAAATTATGAAGGCATAGTCCTGTAGGAAAAGAATATACAGGCTGACTTCCTAGACAAACTGCAGTTCTGGTAAGAAACATCATTCTTCTTCAGAGTACGCTTTGGATTAACCATTTGAGTTTAGTGAATAAAGGCAAAACCTAGAACTTGCAAGTGCTCCTCATTGCGGCAACTGACATGCCATGCCAAATGAAGGAAAACATTGCTATACTTGCCTGGACAAATCCTGAAACCTTTTACAAATAAAGATTCCTGTTTTCTTTCTATGCCCTTTACCTGAATATATAGCTGAGTATTTAATTGACAGTATTCTTTTTTCTCATCTGGTGCTTTCTACAGTTATATAAACATATATTTGACTTAGCAATCTGCAACTTTTCTAAATGCATTCTTTACAGTGCTTAACATACTTCAGTAGTTTAATCTTACTGATAGAGTGCCACAGTGAAAATTACAACAGTAAATCCTTCTGTGCTAACAAAACCCTAGTCTTATGCATATCAAGATTTTCTGTCACATAAATAAAAGAGTTTTTCCTACTCACCATGCTTTTCAAAAGCTCCAGTAAGGTCTGATTCCAGCTGTATTTTTGCAATAATTAAACATAAATAAATAAATAAATAAACAAACAAACCCCCAAACTGTTCAGGTTCATCCTTTGCAAAAAATCACTGAAAGTAAGTTATCTGGAGCTCTGTGTGTTCCTGTATATCTACAATAGAGCTCTAAATGCTTTTTTTTATTTAACTCTACTTATATTCTACACTTTACTGGAATTTTATTTTTATCTCTTTTTTCTGGTTTTTTTTTTTTTTTCGTTTCTTAAAAACAGTATATTGCTCTGACTACTTGGGAACAACAAACTATGACTACACATTTAGCTTATAGCTACTTTTCATATTGTCAACTTAGAAACCTCTATTTATCATACATTATCATGTCCCATGTCAGCTGTGGTAATTCCAATGTTCATGATCTATTCACTTCTTGAGCTTCATGTGTGACCAGGCTACTCTTACGCTTTAAGAGATATGAATCTTTCACCTGCATACATTATCCCTTTGACTGGATTTCTATTCATATCAAAAGCTATTTTAAAATTGCTCTCCTGCTTCAAAACAACAAGTTTACTGCATCCTTCTATAATTTCCTGACTTATTCTTTTTCTGTCACTCTCCATTCTTCGTCTTGGTTCTCTGTTTTGTATTTCCTCTGTCACTCTCTACAGCTAATTGTCACCTTTTACATGTGCCATGCCATTCAGAACAATCATTTTTCATCCCTCTTTTTTAGACACCGTTTTCTGATAACACTTTGCTACTCGCTTTTTCTGTCTACTTGTTTCTCAGAAATGCAGAAGACAAAACTGTTGTCCTACTAATACAGGATAAGTTATTAGGCATTGTTAACGTGAAGTCACTGTTAATGACTGATCCTGCTAATGACTCAGAAACAGATTCAGAAACACACTCATGACTCTGTTACTTCTGGATATCTGTAAGGATTAATACTTCTAATAAACCTAATCTTGAAAAAACATAGCTTCATTGTAGGGCAGAAAGGTAGCAGACGTAGGGGTGGAAAGAAACTGGGAGTGAGGGAAGGGGAAAAACTAAGAGCGAGAGAAAGGAAGAAAAATCACCTAACGCATATTCTTTTTTTTTTAACATGAAATTACCATGAAACCATTTCAGCATCTCATATTCACTTTGTTGGAATGACATTTTATATTACTCCCTCAGAATGAAAGATTGCTGTACATCCTAGCACATTACTGGTGTCACTGTCCCTTCACTATTTCATTGAAGCTTTAAGTTCAAAACCAAAATTTTTCTGTGGTGTATTTTCAATAACTATTAAAACATTTTCAGACAGAAATATCCTAACATTTTATTCTTTGCACAACATGCAATATAACACTGGAAACAAAAATACTAAATTCTGTACTTCTCGTGGTTTTCTACTTCTTCTACCTGTATATATAAACAGACACACACCTACGTGTGTTGGTACCATCCAGAGATTCAAAGAGTTTCCACAAAGTAATACTGTAACATCTTAGAAAACCACAGTAAATGAAAAGGAGAACATGATATGTGAGCTTGAGAATATTTCTCCAGTAATAAGGAAATGTCAGCATCTAAATATTTTTCAAGCAATTTATGGGCTAGCAAAGGTAATATCAACTGCACTTACACTTTCAGATTTTCCACTGTAGCTCTACCAACATAGGCATATCATTGGACTATACTTTCAGCATAGACAGGGCCATAACAGTCATTGTGCACATTGATGCTGATGACACCCAAATCTGTTAAGCAGATGCTAATCCTGTGTTCGGTCATATCAGAATGGGGACTGGGTACTGCTGAATAAAGCAATGCATTTACTTACATAACTTGGTTGTTAGGACTAAAGCAAATGGTAGTGCTTTAATCCTTACCTGTGTTTGTCTAGGTAAACTGATAAGCTTTCTAAGGGCTCAGAAGTATAATACATCTGATAATGGGCATTCCTTGTTTTAGTAGATGATTAGGGGTTTTTTTACAGTTGGTATACATCAAATTAATGTGTCTTAAAGATCATAAATTTATTTTTTGCAAAACCTCTTCAAAAATATGAATATGTGCTTGCTTTTGATGACCTGCATGTCGACAATTATATTAAAGATTAATGTGAAAGTATATATTTTGCAGTGCATGTTTCTTCTGATTTTTTCTTTTTCCCAAAACCATCTTTACAACATGATGAAGTGAAAATCGTGGGGCTTACTTGAAACTAACCTCAGCTGATTGTTTTGCATGTGGCTGACTTTCCTCATTTCCCCCTAGTTTTTTAATACCTATGTTTTAAGTAACATTATTTTGTCCCCAGTAGCGGGATTTTTATTTTTTACCACTTTCAGTCTTGGAAGTTCCTGAACTTGATTTGCCACCTTCTGCTGTTTGAACAAGATATAGAAGTTTCTACTTCTTTTTGTTTCCATCTTTCTATTTAAGATTTTTTGAGGGGGAAACAAAGCCTCACAGCTATATGAGATAAATATTGTTTAGACAATAGGAAGTAGTAGAAATGCTGGGGCTATGGAAGATGTTTTGGAATTGTAATACATGGAATAGTGGAGACACCTCACTGCGAAATAGAAAAATTGAATGAGTAATAAGCTTAAAGGATGCATAGGGTTCAGATAGTATTCTGGTGACTAGTATCTTCCCCCTTTGAAGGCAAAAAGTAAAGGAAAATAAAAAGAAAAATGTAAGAAAAAATGTTAATAACATACCACCTTGAACTGTATGCTGTCTATTCTACATCTAGATAAAAGATCCTCACATCTGAAGCAAAGGAATTCAATTATTCACCAGTAAAAATGTTAACGGGGAGCTGGAAAATCCAGAGAACCTAAAGTGGTGTTACTCAGCCTATGGCCAGTTGGCCAGTCACAGGCCAGCAAACATCAAGAGGTGTCCAGGGAATCTGGACTACTGGATTACTAGAGGCAAAATGCCCCAAGATACATGGGGAAACAGACATCTTCCTTCATTTTGCAATGGTTTCCAAACACTGCTTGGAAAGAACAACAGGATAATAAGCAAAATCCACTAGACTCTGCCCTTGCAAAGTTTGATGAGATTTCTACCTAATAATAGACACCCATTGACATTATGGATTACACTTAGCTTTTTCCAACTGAATTTAGCTGAGACCATATTTATAAATTAATGCTTGACTAAACAAATTAATTGAATGGTAAAATGTCTCCATTTTTTATGAAATACTTGATATGGGATAGCAAAGTGTTACTAAGAAAATAAAATTAAAGTTGCTTTGAAAATAATCACAGACTGGACAGACTACAGCCTATAAAAAAGACAGACATAGGTGGGAGACAGGCACAGTGATTTCTCTATTTATGTTTTAAAGAGAATATTCATGCCCCAGCACTTAGGGCTGTAAGTGAATGTAAAACTAAGTGAGTATGAGGGACTTTGCTTATAAGTGGATGAACTATTTTCATTGAAAATTTGCAGTCAGGACATTCAGGTCCTGATTCAAATCAGACAAAAATCAACTGGAAGGACTCCCATTCTCCAGCTGACTGAAACAGAGGCCAAAGGAGTGACCAAAGTAGATCAAGACACACAGTGCCTTTGTGTTAGACATACAAATGCATATTCACTGCAGCTGCAAGGTTCAGTTAATTATCCTTGGATGGAAATTAGGAACCACTTTCTGTAAACTCTTAAAAGCTCTGTATTCATATATGCCTTTTAGAAGAGATATTATGGAAAATACTCTATTGATGTCATAAATGGAGCAAAATTTCTGAATGTTATTAAAACTCTAACAATTGAAAATATTAGTTTTATCTGATGGCCAGATGACACAGGGTTGTATTATAACTTCTCCATGTATTATTGAAATTTATCATGATAAAGTGCACTGATTCATTCACCCACATGCTTATCAGTGCTCTTTAAGACAAGCACCAACTAATTCCAGATGTCTTGAAGAAAGTTATATTATGTAAGTACCAGAGTTAGACTCTTTTAAAGAATCTTGACTGTCAGAGATAGGATTTAGCATATGAAGGATGTCAAGCTTGTAAGGTTTTGTTACATGTTTAACACCCCTGGAAGCCACAGTACAGAAAGAAGGATAACTTTGTGCATTTGCCACATGATAATATTAATTTATCCACATATTCATGTGGCATATTCAATAAGAATGTGTTAACTGAGCCTTTATGACACTGTTTTGGGCATCTCAGTCCAGAAACCAATCCCTAGACACAAACTTGAAGTGATTATGATTTTATTAGGACTTAAATACAATAATTTGTATGCTGGGATGTAGAAAATGCAGTCTGCCTGGTCTTTTGAAGAATTTTACTTCATTTTCCCAGAAAACATTCCCTACATAGTTACTTTAAATATCTGAGCTTGAGGCCCATATGAAGAATTGCGTGTGTTTAAAACCCATCTGTAAATTAGTTCCAAGTGGGTTTTTTTGTACCTTTCACAGCATAACAAATTTCAGGTGTTTTAATTCTTCTGAATGCATACTGTTGGCTTTAGTGTATCATTAATAGATCAGCTGAAGTGCATTTACACCAATGCATGCAGCATGAGCAATAAACAAGAGGAGGTAGAAGCCATTGCACACCAGGGAAACTATGATGTGGTTGCCATCACAGAAACATGGTGGGATGACTCACACAACTGGAGCAATACAATGGATGGCTACAAGCTCTTTAGAAGGGACAAGCAAGGAAGGAGAGGTGGAGGGGTAGCCTTGTATGTTAGAGAGTGTTTTCACTCTCTAGAACTCAATGATGGTAATTATAAGGTTGAGTGCTTAAGGGTAAGGATCAGGGGGAAGGGCAGTAAGGCAGATATTCTGGTGGGAGTCTGTTATAGACCAGCCAACCAGGATGAGGAGACAGATGAAGTACTCTACAAGCAGTTGGCTAAAGTCTCAAAATCTCTAGCCCTTGTCCTCGTGGGAGACTTCAACTTACCAGATACCTGCTGGAAATGCAACACAGCAGAGAGAGAGCAGTCTCGTAGGTTCCTGGAACATGTGGGAGATAACTTCCTGACGCAGCTGGTGAGTGAGCCAACCAGGGGAGGTGCCCTGCTGGACCTGCTGTTTACGAACAGAGAAGGCCTGGTGGGTGATGTGGTGGTTGGAGGCAGTCTCGGGCGCAGCGACCATGACATGATAAAGTTTTCAATTCTTGGAGAAGTAAGGAAAGGGTCAGCAAAACTGCTACCCTGAACTTTAGAAGGGCAGACTGTGGATTTTTAAGGAGTCTGGTTAACAGCGTCCCTTGGAGGCAGTCCTGAAGGGCAAAGGAGTCCAGCAAGGCTGGATGTTATTAAAGAAGGAAGTCTCAAAGGCGCAGGAGCAGGCTGTCCCCATGTGTCATAAGTCAAGCAGGCAGGGGAGAAGACTGGCTTGGCTGAATAGTGAGCTTTAGCTAGAACTCAAGAGAAAAAGGAGAGCTTACCGCCTTTGGAAGAAGGGGCAGGTGACTCAGGAGGACTACAAGGATGTTGTGAGGTTATGCAGGGAAAAGATTAAAAAGGCGAAGATCCAGTTAAACTTAAACTGGCCACCGTCATTAAAGATAACAAAAAATGTTTTTATAAATATACCAGTGACAAAAGGAGGGCCAGGAAGAATCTCCCTCCTTTGTTGGATGTGGAAGGTAACCTTGTGGCTGACAGGCCTGTAGTTCCCCAGATCCTCCTTCCAACCCTTCTTGTAGAGGGGTGTCACATTTGCTAGTTTCCAGTCATCAGGGACCTCCCCAGTTGACCAGGACTGCTGAAAAAAGATGGAAGTGGCTTGGCAAGCTCCTGTGCCAACTCCATCAGTAACCTTGGGTGGATCCCATCCAGCCCCATGGACTTGTGAACATCCAGGGGAAGGAGCAGGTCGGTGACTGCCACCTCTTCAACAACAGCCTACTATCTTCATCTGCCAGCACAGGGGCCAGACAACCTCGAGGATGACCAGTCTGGTTATTAAAGACTGAGGCAAAGAAAGCATTAGGTACCTCAGCCTTCTCCTCATCTTCTGTGTGACCTCAGTGCCGGGAAAGGTCATGGAACAGATCATCTTGAATGCCATTACGTGGCATATGCAGGACACCCAGGGGATCAGGCTCAGCCAGCATGGGTTTATGAAAGGGAGGTCCTGCCTCACTAACCTTGCCTCCTTCAGTGCTAAGATGACCTGCTTAGTGGATGAGGGGAAGGCTATGGACGTTGTCTACTTGGACTTTAGTAAGGCCTTTGACACTGTCTCCCACAGCATTCTCCTGGAGAAGATGGCTGGATGGCCGAGCCCAGAGAGTTGTGGTGAATGCAGTTAAATCCAGTTGGCGTCCGGTCATGAGTGGTGTTCCCCAGAGCTCAGTGTTAGGGCCGGTCCTGTTCAATATCTTCATTGATGAACTGGATGAGAAGATTGAGCGCACCCTCAGTAAGTTTGCAGATGACATCAAGTTGGGTAGAAGTGTTGATCTGCTAGAGGGCAAGAAGGCCCTACAGAGGGACCTGGACAGGCTGGACTGTTTGGCCGGAGCCAATGGTATGAGATTCAACAAGGCCAAGTGCTGGCTCCTGCACTTGGGTCACAACAATGCCATGCAACACTACAGGCTTGGGGAGGAGGGGCTGGAGAGATGCCTAGAGGAACAGGACCTGGGAGTGTTGGTTGACAGCCAGCTGAACATGAGCCAGCAGTGTGCTCAAGCAGCCAAGGCGGCCAATGACATCCTGGCTTGTATCATGAATAGTGTGTTCAGCAGGAGCAGGGAGGTGATCGTACCCCTGTACTCAGCACTGGTGAGGCTGCACCTCGAGTACTGTGTTCAGTTTTGGGCGCCTCAGGACAAGAAGGATATTGAGTTGCTGGAGCATGTCCAGAGAAGGGCAATGAAGTTGGTGAAGGGTCTAGAGCACAAGTCTCATAAGGAGCGGCTGAGGGAGCTGGGGTTGTTTAGCCTGGAGAAGAGGAGGCTGAGGGGAGACCTTTTTGCTCTCTACAGCTACCTGAAAGGAGGTTGTAGTGAGGTGGGGGTTGGACTCTTCTCCCTACTAACAAGTGATAGGACGAGAGGAAATGGCCTCAAGCTGCGCCAGGGGAAGTTTAGGTTGGACATTAGAAAAAAATTCTTCACCGAAAGGGTTGTCAAACATTGGAACAGGCTGTCCAGGGATGTGGTGGAGTCTCCATCCCTGGAGGTATTTAAAAGAACGTGGTGATTGACGTTATGGTTTAGTGGTGGGGTTGGCAGTGATAGGTTAGCGGTTGGACTCAATGATCTTAAGGGTTTTTTCCAACCTTAACAATTCTGTAATTCTATGATCATTTATCCTATGTTTCTGCAAGGGTATGAAATCAGATGAAACATCTTCAATGGCTGCACTGTAATCTGGACTTTTTCGGCAATGTTAAAGTAATTACCAGGTATTTACAGTAGCAAATTTTGACTGCAATTATTAACAAATATTGTAAAATTAGATATTGAAATTTATTTTATTATTAGATATTAGTATTTAGTATTTAGTATTAGATATTGAAAAATATCAACATTTGCTGTACAGCAAAACATAAATGTTTATAATTACTTCTTATATATTTTTATCAGCACTTTTAAATGTCCATTCGTAGCTAACTCCTATAGGGAAATATGGAGCCTAGTGAAGTAGATCAGTAAGAATGATACATGAAGTCATAGAAAGGTAACACTACAAATGAAATAGTTAAGCCGCTGCTGTTCGTCTTTGATTATTCTTTGATTCTAGATTAGCCTTGAGTAACTAAACAACTAATTATATATCTGTTCTGTGACTTCTGTTGTTACTCAGAAGTGGTCTTTGCTTGAGCCTTGCATTCATATATCCCTCCAACCTCTTACACATTATCTGTGTCAGACCCTGTGCTGGATTTAGCTGTGTTAGTTAATTTTCTCCATTGTAGATAGTATGGCGTTATGTTTTGGATTTCTGCTAAAAACAACGTTGATAATAGAGGGAATTTTTCACTATTGCTGAGCATGGCTTACACAGAGTCAAGGCCTTTTCTGCTTCTCACCCAACCCACCAGTGAGTAGGCTGCGTGTGCACAAGAAGTTGGGAGGGGACACAGCTGGGACAGCTGACCCCAGCTGACCAGGCAGGTATCCCACATTGTGTGACATCATGTTCAGCATATAAAGCTGGGGGAAGAAGAAGGAAGGTAGGGATGTTCAGAGTGATGGCATTTGTCTTACGAGGAGGCTGTTGTGCGTGGTGCGAGCCTGCTTTCCTGTGGTGCCTGGGTGCCTGCCTGCCAATAGGATGTAGTGAGTAAATTTCTTGTTTTGCTTATCTTGCAAACCAAGCCTTTGCATGCAGCCTTTGCTTTACTCATTAGGCTGTCTTTGCCTCATCCTGTGAGTCTTCTTACTTTTACTTTCCGATTCTATCACCCATCCCACCAGGGCACAGTGGGTAAGTGACTGTGTGGACCCTGGATGCCAGCTGTGGTTGAACCACAACAGAGCCTTTTCCAAGTTTCCCTCCAGGTCTTCTTATTCCCAGCCTTATCTGCTAAGTAGAGGTCTATGATATTTATAGTAATATTTAATTTTTTTCAACTTGGTATTTCTCACTGATATAATCTATTTCTGTATTGAGCTTCTAGCACAAAGGCCATCATAGAGCATTTCAAAAACAGCAGCAGCTAGGTCCTGTAACTATTGAAAGGCTACCTATATGTCTTATGAAAACTTTTAAAACAATACAGAAATTTCTGTGTTTCTTTCTGGTAGATATTTATAGCATTCTCCAGACTGAAAGTGTGTAACAACTGAAGTCTTTGTTATACTCTGTGCTTCTCAAAAATGAAGAAAATTAACTTTACAGTGAAATGATATAACAAAATATTTTTTTTATGAATTAATAATTTCTTTTATTTACAAATAACATCCTACACGGTCAGAATCTAAAGCATGTATTTGGAGAATGGAAGTTTGTGAGTTTCAGAATATTTTTAGTATTCTCCATGATTACGTACAGGCAAATTTCTGGATTTTTTTAAAGCAAATTTTGCATGGCATTTCATTATAACAATACTTCAAAAATAAAGAAATCTGAAAAAAGGATACATTGATGGTCATTGCAGATGTGTAAGATGTGAGTGGGGAATGAGTAGTTAAAAGGACTGGAAAATGGAGCAGCGCCTGAGATAGCATTGGGAGATATGACATTTACCATGTGGACTTCCATTACATCCATGGTAGAATTAGTGGTGTTCCCCAGTGGTCTGTGCTGGGTCCAGTCCTGTTCAATATATTCATCAGTGAACTGGATGATGGGATAGAGTGTAACCTCAGCAAATTTGCTGATGATAGCAAGCTGGGAGGAGTGACTGATACACCAGAAGGCTGTGCCGCCATCCAGTGAGACCTGGACAGGCTGGAGAGCTGGGCCAAGGGGAACCTCATGAAATTCAACACAAGCAAGTGCAAGGTCCTGCACCTGGGGAGGAACAAACCCATGCACTGGTTCAGGCTGGGGGCTGAACTACTGGAAAGCAGCTCTGTTGAGAAGGACCCGGGAGTGCTGGTGGACAACAAGTTGACCCTGAGACAACAATGTGCCCTTGTGGCCAAGAAGGTCAACGGTATCCTGGGCTGCATTAAAAGGAGTGTGGCCAGCAGGGCGAGGGAGGTTATCCTTCCCCTTTACTCTGCCCTAGAGAGACCACATCTGGAGTACTGTGTCCAGTTTTAGGCCCCCCAGTTTAAGAAGCATGTAGAACTGCTTGAGCAAGTCCAGCGGAGAGCTACCAAGATGATCAGGGGACTGGAGCGTCTCCCTTATGAGGAAAGGCTGAGAGACTTGGGATTTTTCAGCCTGGAGAAGAGACTACTGAGGGGGGATCTCATCAATACTTATAAATATCTAAAGGGTTGGTGTCAGGACAATGGGACTGGACTCTTTTCAGTGGTGCCCACTGACAGGACAAGGGGCAATGGGCACAGGTTGGAACACAGGAAGATTGACCTGTACATGAGAGAAAAATTCTTTCCTGTGAGGGTGACAGAGCAGTGGAACCGGCTGCTCAGAAAGGTTGTGGAGTCTCCTTCCCTGGAGACATTCAAAACTCACCTGGATGCATTCCTGTGCCCCCTGCTCTAAGTGTCCCTGCTGAAGCAGGGGGCTGGACAAGATGATCTCCAGAGGTCCTTTCCAACCCCTACCATTCTGTGATTCTGTGAAAATGGGCAGCAGGCTAGGTTGCCTCACTGGCAAATCTGGAGTCTCACATGGATCTTTACCTTAGGAGTTTTGTGTGGATAATGCTGATTCAACATCAAGAAGTGAGTATAAGCTAAAGGAGGGAGTAGATGTTCCACTAATGGCTATCTTTCACATACTTAGCTGCAATCAGGTTGTCTATTTAACTTTGATCTGGCCTCTTATTAAACTGCTCTTTGCAAGTGCATCTTTTTAACAGCTAGGCTTCTGTGTCAGTCCACAAAACAGATGAAAATAATAAGCTATTAATATAACTTTGGAAATAGTGAGCTCCGTGGAAGAGTTCCTACACCAAAGACTATAGCAAAATTGAAATAATAATAATAATGCATTTTAACTAAGGTAAATAAAAATAGTAATGCAAATTCTCTTTTCTGTAGCCTGTTCCAGCTTAAATAAGAAATTTTGGTATGTTTTTTGTTCTGCATACTTTCAATTAGATTAAAATTAGATAAACATTCAGGGAGTGTCTTTTGGCAGAAGTATATAAGTCGGATGAATCACATAGGAACAGCATTTATTTCATTAAATCATGCTGTCTAAAACTTAATGCATGACCTAGATTAATTGTAAAGAGATGCATTAATTTCTCTACTTAAATAAGTTATTTCCTTGTCATATGAAACATAATTATCTATAGCTCTTTCTGCATTAATGATGCTTTGGGACCTACAGGAAGGGTTTTTGACTTCTGCAACACTGATATCAAGGAGGACAAAAACAGTATTTCTGCTAGAAGTCAGCTAGCTAGTAGTCAGGGTGTTAAAAAAAAAAAGATGGCCTGCTTCACCAGTGAATAGTAAAAAACCACAGCTAATGATGAGATGAAAACATGCAGGTCTAAAACTAAGAATAACAGCTCTAGGGAAACAGGGAAAGCTCTATAACTTATTGTTAATTTCCAAGTACTGGAACTTTCAATACATGTGTCTGTATTGAAAGAAAAATAAACCATGGCTTATGTGGTATCAAAAGCCCTTTAGTTCAGCTGACTCATATTCTTATTGCATTCTGTTTCTGCATGTTTGTGTAAATTTATTTTGTTTGTATAAAAGCTAGGGAATTGTCTATACAAATTGGAAGCTAGAGAGAATAGTACAACTAACCATGTAACCTCAACTCTCCTACAGAAAGATCACACAAATACTTTGGACACTAGATGCATGCATGCAATAATTTTTCCATTATATGAAAATATCAGATTTGTTAGAAATAGGTTATGATCAAGGAATGCTTTGTGAATATGGAAGAAATGTGGCTATTAATCAGTAACTTCTTTTCTACAATTATGTCAGGCTTGTCAACCATTTACATACAGAAAAACAGCTACAAATTTTTTGGATACCAATGGTGCAAATCAGATCCTTGTTGTATTTTGTAGCTGAAAACTGCAGAGAAAATATTAAAATTGCCAGTGTCACCTATTGTCAGGTAGGAGAAATGAACACGTATTTTACTGAAAATGATCAAAATGTGTATATTGAAACTGTTGGTTGCACAAAAGGTCTTCAAGTGATTTTTGATAATTTGCCTATTTCTATCTGAGGTTAAGAGTATTGCTATCAGCTGAGGTATGCAAGGCAGAAGAGAAAACACTCCTTTCCTGTCTGAGTTCTTCCCTATGAGTATCAAATAAGTGTGGGCCACAGCGCCCAGCCCATTCATGTTTTCAATGTTAGTTTAGAGATTCATACAGAAAAGAAATAATGCAAACTTGTCTGCTTGCAAACTCATCACCAACTAAAAAAAAATTATGCCCATCCTGCTGCTCCAGAACTGTTAAGGATGGATTTATTTTCAGCACAATCTGGAGAAATATCAGTAAAGGATACTTCAGGTGAGGAAACACCAAAATTTGTTCATTGGGTAGATTCTTATTCCTGCTGTATCATCTTCAGAGATCACTGTCTTTCTATTCTGTGTTAGGTAACAAAAACTATGCACAAGACAAAGAATGTCTTCTGGGCACTGAATGTTCACATATTAAGAGAAAGAGCAATGAATATCATTTATGACAGCACTTTACCCAGTATTTCCTTTATATATATACTGAACTCAGATAATTGGGCTAAAGAATGTTAAGACTGAAAATTCAGACATGTAGTTTAGGATAGTTCAAAATTTAAACAGGCCAATGAAGTTTTCAGTTGGATTTCTCTTATAGGTCATTACAATTAAAATCACATGTGAAATGAAAATACAATTTTTCTGAGATTTGGAAATTTTGCTGTGCTCAGAGGTAAAATGAAAGCATTACATCTGAATTTCTATCACACCATGTGTTTTTAAACTTACACATGAAAAGTCACAACAAAAAATAGACACCTAGCAAGTAAAAATTTTAGGTTTTGGCAGCATAATATTTTCCCAGTTAATCTTACAATGTTGGTAAAATTCAATCATTCTTTAAAGGACTTTCAATTTTTACCAAATTGCCTATGATACAGAACAAAATTATGTTGAATTTATTATCAGTACAAATACTAGAAGTCCTCTGTGAGATAGCAATGTTGAGGGTAAAACACTGAAGACTTGAATTCTACTTTGCTTCTACCAAGCAATCATCTGCCAAGCTGGGCAATGAGCAGTCACTCAAAATGTCCATGGCTAGCCACCCTGTATTCCTCATTTTCTTGGCACCAACTGAAAGATCTGTGATCTGACATTTTGCATGGAACGGGAAGATACTAAACACTGTGTTCTCACTATACATTCCAAACAGCCAAGTTTATGTTATTCCTAGTTTATATTATACTATTAAATAGTTTATATTAAATAATCATAGAATCACGGACTCACAGAATTATTTAGGTTGGAAGGGGCCTTTAGAAGTCATCTAGTGCAACCCTTCCTCCCCTGCAACAAGCAGGGACATCTTCAACTACATCAGGTTGCTCAGAGCCCTGCTCAACCTTGACCTTGAAAGTTTCCAGGGATGGGGCATCTACCACCTCTCTGGACAACCTGTGCCAGTGTTTCACCATGCTCATTGTAAAATGCTTTTTCCTTATATCCAGTCTAAAGCTTCCCTCCTTTAGTTTAAAACTATTACCCCTTGTCCTGGCACAGCAGGCCTTGTTAAAGAGATTGCTCCATTTTTCCAATAGTCCCCCATTAAGTACTGAAAGGCTGCAATAAGGTCTCCCCACAGCCTTCTCTTCTCCAGGCTGAACAACCCCAACTCTCTCAGCCTATCTTCACAGGAGAGGTGCTCCAGTCCTCAACTCATTTTTGTGGCCCTCATCTAGACCTGCTCCAACAGGCCCATGTCCTTCTTGTATTGAGGGCTCCAGAGCTGGACACAGTACTGTAGGTCTCTCCAGAGTGGAGTAGAGGGGCAGAATCACCTCCCTCGACCTGCTGGCCACACTTTTGATGCAGCCCAGGATACGCTTGGCTTTCTGGGCTGCTAGTGCACATTGTTGGCTTACGTCCAGCTTTTTGTCCATCAGGACTCCTAAATCCCTTTTTGCAGGGCTGCTCTCAATCTTTTCATCCCCCACCCTGTACTGATATTGGGGTTTGCCCCAACCCAGGTGCAGGACCTTGCGCTTGGCCTTGTTGAACCTTATAAAGTTATCACAGGCCCACTTCTCCAGCTTGCCTAGGTCTCTCTGGATAACATCCCATCCTTCTGGCATGCCAACTGCACCACTCAGCTCAGTGTCATCTGCAAACTTGCTGAGGGTGCACTCGATCCCACTGTGTCTGTCATTGCTGAAGATAGTAAATAGTACCGGTCCCAGTACTGATCCCTGCCTGACACCACTCATCACCAGTCTCCATCTGGACATTAAGCCATTCACCACTACCTTCTGGAAGCGACCATCCAACGAATTCCTCATCCACTGAACAGCCCACCCATCAAATATCTCTCCAGTTTAGAGAGAATGATGCTGTGGGTGACCATGTCAAAGGCCTTACAGAAGTCCAGGTAGATGGCATCCATAGCTCTTCCCTTGTCCACTGATGTAGTCACTCCATCAAAGAAGACCACTAGGTTGGTCAGGCAGGACTTGTCCTTGGTGAAGCCATGCTGGCTGCCTCAAATCACCACCCTTTCCTCCATGTGCCTTAGCATAGGTCCTAGGAGGATCTGTTCCCTGATCTTCCCAGGCACAGAGGTGAGGCTGACAGGACGGTAGTTCCCCAGGTCCTCCTTTCTACCTTTTTTAAAGTTGGGTGCAATGTTTTCCTTCTTCCAGTCCCCAGGGACTTCACCTGACTGCCATGACTTTTCAAATAATATGGAGAGTGGCTTAGCAACTACATCAGCCAATTCCCTCAGGACTCTGGGATGTACCTCAGAAGGTCCCAGGACTTGTGTATATCCTGGTTCCTCAGGCGATCATGAACCTGATCTTCCCTTAGACTGGGAGGGGCTTTATCTGGCTGGTCTCCATCTTGGAGTCCATTGGCTTCGGAGGGGTGAGGAGAGAGTTTACCAGTGAAGGCTGAGGCAAAAAAAGTTGTTGAATACCTCAAGTTCCTCCTTGTCTGTTGATACTAGGCCACCATTCTTATTCATCAGGAGGGATACAATTTCTTTGATTTTCCTTTTCTTGTTGACATAGCTGTAGAAGTCTTTCTTCTTCTTTGCATCCCTTGCCAAATTCAGCTCCAGCCACGCCTTGGCCCTCCTGATCCCATCCCTACACAATCAGGCAACATCCCTATACTCTTCCCAGGATACCTGTCCCTGTTTACACTGCCTGTACTGTTCCTACTTTCTCTTTATTTTGACCAACATGTTTAAACTCAGCCATGGTGGTTTCCTCCCTTCCTTGCCTGATTTTTTAAACCTGGAAACTGAGAGCTCTTGCACTGTATGGAATGCATCCTTAAAGATCTGCCAGCTCTCTTCTGTTCCCTTGTCACTGAGTACCATTTCCCAGGGGGTCCTGTTGACTAACTCCTTGAAGAGCTGGAATTCCATTTTCCTAAAATTTAGGATCCTGACTATACTCTTAGCTTTTCTCCTAGCTATTATTAATAATACTAATAATTAAATATATTAAATTATATATTATTAAATAATATTATATTATTTATAATATTCTCAATCATTTTATACTCTGGAACAAAACTGATTCTTATACGTCATTCACCCTTCCTTGCACCTTTCTATTTGCTGAACAAAATGTTTTCATAATATCTAACTGATTGTAATTTTTTTTTAAATGAACAATCCTAGTATCAGAACAAAAAGCAGAAACCTTTAGCATATCTGTAATGATGAATATATAAGTAATTAGAGAAAATAAAATAGTAAGTAACAATGTGTTTGATTAATATCTACAAATTGTTTGCTAGACTATTAAACACAAAGGAAAACTCATTCCTATTTTGACTAGCTGACATTTTAAACAAACACAGATAAAGAGAAAATACAGTGCTTACTTCACAGAACTGTATTTAGACAAATGCATTTGACTAATTTGAAGAAACAGATGCTTCTCAATAGTTTCACTTGTGTAGATTAACAACACAGGCTTTTCTGGAGAAATCAGATACTGACATGCTAACCCAAGTGTCAAAAACAACAAAATTTTAGGTATGTGGTTCCCATTGCAATCTCCACAATAGTGTTCTACTTTGATCTGTCAGGTAGAATGATACTCTGCTCACTTGTCTTAATGTAAATAAGCTCTATGTTTACCTACAGAATAGTAATTACATCTGCCAGTAATTATTAATGACAGGACCTACATTTTATAAGTTGATTAAAACATGAATAGTTATAATACTATAGTAAAAATTCCTCTTGGCACAACACATTTTAGAAGAGACTACAGCTATGTAACTGCTGTTATAGGTACCATTACCTGAATTTGTAGTTTATGCATTGTTTTCATCTTTAGGATGCTAATGGTGTTTCTGCCTTCAACCCTGCTGAAATTCATTGATTCTCAAAAGCCCAGACTTAGTGAAAGTAAATGCTAATAAAAGGGCATAAAAACTTATCAGCAGCAGTTCCATATAAATTCCAGGGTTCTAAAACGAGGACTTTGAAACTATTGGCTTTTACTGTCTTTATAACTGTATATGATTACCTAAAGCTTATTAGCATAATTGGTCCTTCCCTCAACCTGACTGTGGCTGAGCAGATTTTACAGTAAACAGCAATAGGAAAACAGTTGCCTGGGACTCTGCTTCTCAGAGCTTTACCTCTGGTAATTCTTAGCGTTTAAGCTGGCATGACTCCCTCAATCCCCATGTTTGTATTTTGCTGCCACTTTCAGTTACAATAGCTTCTTTCTCCATCTCTCTTTGCTTCTTTTCTTCCTTACATTGCCTGCTCTCAGCTCCCAGATTTTAGAGATCTAGCATTCAGTGATCTAGTTATTTCACCATCTTCTGCTTTTCCTGCTGTTCTGTATGCTTTTAGAAATAGGAACTTCAAATAATTGGTTTGGCTTCTCTTTGATGCACTGGATTTCTAGTAAGTCAGTTATGATTTTATGAATCAAATCACTTGTTCTTGACAACATATTTGCTGCATGCTGATTTTTTAAAACAATTTTGCTTTCAAACTTTGCACAATTTGTAGTTTATACTGCTAAATTCCTTTTTACTTCTTTTTATCCCACAGCTGCCACAAAGATCTGATATTTTAATATAAGGTCAGTTGGATACACAGTCCTAGGTGGCTTAATCAGAGATGTAAAAAAGTGGAGAAAGTGCAAGCACAGCAGGACTGTGGCTGCTGAGCAGCAAAGACAAACTACTGTCAGCTAGGGGTTAGAGCTTTGAAGGTACAAGACAGAAATAGGCATGAACACCCAGGAGGGATAAGGGAAGCAACAGCAGAGTCATGAGATTTCAACTTTTGGAAACATCTATATCTGCCCTTCACCTTGGAATAGTAACCTATAATAAATGCTGCCTTGTGGGCAATTGTTTAGTTTTGACTTCTGTGGCTGACTAGATATGTGGCCTCATAGAGACATGAAGATATTGAATAACATGCTGTAGGGCAAAGCTGGTGTAGATCACAAGTTTAGGATGTGGTAAATACTGTTGTCTGTCTCCCAAATAGCATAGGACAAAGATGCATTCCTCTTTACCCAGAATGTTGTTTTTACTCAAATTTACATTTGCAATGTAACACATTGTTATACTACCCTAAGTGGCCTGGGTTTGAAGTTTGTGTCTTTTTAAAGATTATTGAAATTAAGTGTTGGTTACTGTAGACACCTTTTGTGTGGTTGGAAGAAATACAGCAAGTAATAAGAAAATGAGACAGGAAAGAGGTTCAAATTACTGTTATGACAGCCAATCAGGGTCACTGCAGAAAAGATCCTCATCTATATTGAAACTCATTTCTCATATGATGTTAAGAAAGGATGATGAAACTTGAGATTCCAAGTACAATCCAACCAAGGTCTGAAAAGAAAAAGGACAAGATGGGTAAGAAAGGAATAGCTCTAACTAAAGAGCTGTGTATTCACACAGTTGGATACAAGGAAACAATATTTTTCCTTTTCCAAGGCCTGTGCTGTGCTTGTGTTGAGAAAAGATGCAAGAATAAGGAGGTCCTTCAGAAAAGGAGTAGATGATCTTGTATAATAGGTGGTAGCTGGTTGGAAGCTATTCCTTCTACACCTACCAGGTGCAGTAGCAGTTATACAATGACAAAACAGTATCTATGGATTCATCAGGTCTCACATTCTTGGGACCAGATTGCCACCTGATATGAAATAGAGTTACATTAAATGTGGTTTTGATATGCAGAATAGAATTGGAATTTCTTTAGGGTACTTACGGTACCAAACAACTTCAAAACAGAGTATGGGTCAGATCCACTGTATGAGGGCTGCTAATAAACATGGTCATTTATTCTGCTGTTAGAGTTCTGTGTTAGAACTGCTTACCCTTCAAGTTAACTTATTATTTTAGCTAGCATTAATTAAATATTCAACTAACTGAAGTAGATAGTGAGACATATATCTTGTAATAGACATAAGTGCTTGGGACAAGATAGTTTAGAAACCACAAAAAGTTTAAACAAACAGTTCTGAAAGTCTCATTACTATATTAATTTCCATATTTCACCCAGTTCAACATTTTTTTCAAGCATGCATCCTTCTAATGATGGACAGGTTAGACTTGACACTGTTTGATAATGTACAGTGGAAGGAGAAAACACTATCTGTTCATGTCTGTCTCCTGAAGAGAGGAAAGTTTGCTTTATGCTTATGTCCTTCCTTGAATAATAATGATGATGGTATGTGTCTATAGACAGACAATAGATAATTGCTGTCCTACCTGAGGAAAGAAGTGACTGAGCAATAGACAGAATGTATGAATCCCACCTCTACTGAAAAAGATATCCTGAGTGAGCTCAAAATTTTAATGTAAACATACCAACAATTCCTTCACATTTCCCAAAATTCTTCCTAGCTACCTTCTGCTACACAAAATAGAGCTAATATGTCTGTCTTTTTTTTAAATATTGGGAATAGAATTAAAATCTATTCCCCTGCTTTGTTTGAACTCAAAGGTGGTTTGGTGGTTTGGGTTTTGGTTTGGTTTGGTTTGGGTTTTTTATTATTTACAAAAAGCCAATATTGCACTTTGAATGCACAATGCTTATGTCAGTGAAGTCAACTAGAAATCATAAGGTACTACTCTGCCTAAGGACTGTGGGGTCTGCATGTCAGTGGAAAATATGATGAGACAGAACTTGCTTTTGTTTAGCAGGGTTTTCTATATACTTTCAAAGACAATTGATGAATGTGACTGTTCACGCAACTCCTGCTCAGATTTTGGTTAACACAGCTCATGCTAAGGCCTGATGTATGTTCGAAAAGATGCTGTTAGGTCAAGCAGGAACACCACGCAGGCAAGACAGGCTGCCAGAAAGAGCTAAAAGGCCACTATGTAGCCATTATCACCTGTGGATTGCTGTCTCCTGCAGCTATCATCTTTGCATACTGATTGTCTGGCAGTTTCGTCAGAATCTGCTAACTCATGGAAACGGTATAGACCAAACTTCCATGCTGAAAAGTATAAAAATGTCAGCTTACCCAAAAATATTTGAAGTAAATCCAACAGCATCTGGGCTGCTGAGGATTTTGTGCTTTCTGGTGTGCTTCCTGTGTGTGATAACAACTGAGGAAGGAAGATGAGCACTCTTGTAGTCGGTTGGGTAATTATTTTTCTTATAGGTGCACAAGTTAAGAGTTATGGGTTATAAGTGATGGAGCCTCATGACTTAAGACATTAATAAATGAACTCATTTGATAGACTAGTCTGTCAAAGGGGATTGAGCATATTTGTTATATTTCTTAATGAGCTCATAAAATAAATTTTAACTTACAGAGTATGTTGTCCTGTGAACTTGAGAGATCTAAATGGACTGTGACAATGAACAAGAAGAAAAATAAATTAAACACATAAGTTATGCCCTGAAAACTACTCTTATATCTCCTCTAGTTCTTCCAACAGTTACTGTTCTCACTTACTGTGGGGTCACAGCTGTGTTTAGCTGGCACTGTAAGCAGGTGAAAGTCCCTCAGACGTAAACAGAAACATTGAAGTCGAATTGAACATGCCTGATATTTTATGGCCATAGTCTGAGGTAGTCCAGCTGAGATCAGCGTAGTGCAGAGGAAAAATCATTAAAGCCCCTGAAGGACTTCAGTCTTATTAACTTTTTAATTTAGCAATTTAGACTTGAGCCATTCTTCTATCTTAAAATGTTTTAGGGACCTCCACTCAGATTGAAGTGTTTTGTTCTCTCATCTGTTGCAGTGCTTTCACTAAGGGACTTGCATGACCAGAGAGCTGCAGCAGGAGGATCAGCAGCAATGGCAGATAAGCTCAAGGATGTAGAGGTTTTTTTAACCTAGGTTAGGAAAAGCTGGGCAGCTGAGTGTCTGAAACTGTCTCCTGTCTCTAGATGCTTCAGACAGGTGGAAAGTAGACCAGAATGAAGTGCCTATATTTATCTGAGTTGATGGTTTAATGGGTGAAAGGAAAGAAACACAGACAGAAACAGGCATGTCTAGAAACAAGAAAACCAACAGCCAAGATAGGCTGCCAAAGTTCTAGTGTGAAGAAAAAATGACTGCTCTTAAACATAAGATTTCATCTGATTTTTAAAAGCTATTTAGTAGGGAAGTACTACTATATTTAAGACAGATCAGGAAACAAACTGTACAGATTGATAGTGAGAAAAGTAAACTTTTATACAATACATGTTTTCTTCTTAACTGAAGCCCCTTGTGTCATCTAAAGGTTTTTATCAGGTTATTAGTTAAATATTAAGAAATGATAGCAAGTTGAATAGAAAAAATTAGAATGCTAGAATCAGTGCAACTGAGAACTGATCATTTGACAGGTTGCGTGAGAAACTTGGAAGATGAGTTGACAATTTTTAAAGAGTTGATGTTGAGCAGACCAAGAACATATTTTAAAGCTAGATGGCTTTTTGTTTTTTGCATAGTGTCATGGTTTTAGCTGGGATAGAGTTAATTTCCTTCACTGTAGCTTTCATAGTGCTATGCTTTGGACTTAGTATGAAAATAATGTTGATAACACACCGATGTTTTAGTTATTGCTAGGTAGTGCTTATATTAGTCAAGGACTTTTTTATCTTTCCATGCTCTGCCAGGTGCACAAGAAGCCGGGGCGGAGTGGAGCGACATACAGCTAAGAGAGTGGATTCAAACTAGCCAAAGGGATATTCCATATCATGTGGTGTCATGCCCAGTGTATTAATTAGGGGGAGCTGGCCGGGGGGGAGCAATTGCGGCTCAGAGACCAACAGCGTCAGTCAGTGGGTGGTGAGTGGTTGCATCACTTGTTGTTTGGATTTATATTTTTTCCTCCTCCCAAGGGTTCATCTCTCTCTTTCTCTCCCTCTCATTATTTTCTTTTACATTGTATTACTATTATTATTATTGTTGCTGTTATAACTGTTTTATTTTTATTATTAAGCTGTTCTTATCTCAACCCACAAGTTTTCTTACTTTGCCCCTTTTGATTCTCTCCCCTATCCCACAGGGCTGGGGGGAGTGAGCAAGCAGCTGACTGGTATTCAGTTGCTGACTGGGTCCTTTTTGGCACCCAACGTGGGGCATGGAGGGTTTGAGATAACAGCAGTTGTTGGTCACAGCATTGATTCATCTGTTTTCAATATTAGTTTGTCCAATCTACACCATGCTGATTTTGAAGTACATGTTAAAAATTGCTGTTGGTTTTTGTAGTTTGCTGTGCTCTGCAGTGATTAGAGATGTTTTGCCTAGGAGATTTGTTATTAAAACACTGGTCTTGAGCATTATAGGTTATTTGGGTCTTGCATGGAAGCTGTTACTGTACTTCAGGTACCACCTTATGGAGACAATTAGTAATTATACATCCTCCTCTGAGAGGTTTTTTTATGGAGGAAATACAGAATGGTATCATAGCTTCCATCTTCTATAATGCCTCCTCTTTTGTTATAACAGCTTTTCAGTATCGTGAACATCCTCTGGTAGTTAAGATGCATCTGTTGGTGTTGCTTTGGCAGACAGTTTCGGTTCTGTCTAAGGTTAATAAGCAATTTAAGAATATAATCCAGAAATCTGCCCCAAGACTTGATAACTATGCATGGCAAGGTATGTGGGGTAGTATGGGCAAATGCCTAATATGGTGGGCACCCCCAGTGTTGTGGGACTTCACCCCTGAACAAGTGCAGAATCCTGAAAAATTAGTAGAATATTTGGAGGAAGTATGTTGTCACCCTAGCCACTGCAGAGGGATACAAATTACTGCAATGTGCTGGGGCCTGGCACATGCCTATTGAGCCCTGTTTAAAGTATTCAGTACCCCAAAGGGGAAGAGAAGGCCTCTGGATCTAAGAAGACAAAGACAAGGAAAATGACAAGCACTGAGGCTACTCAAACCCCCACAACAGACACTGTGACTACTCCAACCCCAGTGACATGCACTGTGGCTACTCAAACCCCCACAATAAGCATTGCAGCTGAATCAGAGGACCACCCCATGCAGTATCAGTCACCCCTATACACAAGTAGAAATCTAGGAAGAGAAAGTCAACTCATTTAGAAAGAGATGATGGAAGAGCAGGGCCATCACGAGGAAAGGAGAGGAAGAGGAAGAAATCATACAAGAAACTGAAACTACCCAATCCCTATCCTTGAATGGACTGCGAGATACGCAAAAAGATTTTGGCCATCGTTCAGGTGAGCATATTGTCTTCTGGCTGCTCTGATGCTGGGATAATGGGGCCAGTAGCCTGGAATTAGAGGGGAAGGAAGTCAAACCACTGGGATCCCTTCCTAGGGAAGGGGACATTGACAAAGCAGTTGGAAAAGGAACACAAACCCTCAGCCTCTGGAGGTGACTCCTGTCCAGTGTGAGAAAAAGGAAAATATTTCAAGGAAAATATTGTATATTACCTAGGAAAATGGATGACTATGGAGAAAGGTATCTAATACCTGAGGGAACTAGCCATGCCTGAGGTGATTTAGGGTGACCTAGACGATCAACACTCAACCAAAGATCTGGATGAAACCCAGTGCACACAACCCATGTGGTGGAAGTTCATACGGAGCACACCATCAACTCATGGAAACTCATTGGCAGTAATGTCCTGGAAAGATGATGAGGCACCAATGGTGGCAGAGGTGATTGACAAAGTCCGGGATTATGAAGCAAATATTTCTTCCTTCCTCATCTCAGCTGTGGAGAAACTGTCCCAGGAGGTCCAGCAACTCAAAGAGGATATGTCCTACTCCCCACCTGTACAGAATAGTATGTCAGCCATTAGGAGTAAGCATCCCTTTGCTCAAGAGAGTGGATACGCACCACGGGGCACTCTATGGTTTTACCTGCATGACCACAGAGAGGACAGGAGGAAGTGGGATGGAAAATCTACCTTGAACCTAGAGGCATTGGTACATGAGCTTCAAAGAAAACAATTACTCAGGGGGGTTCTTCCAGGAAAGTTGCTGCTCCAGTTCCCAGTGAGCAATTTCCCAGACAGAGGAGTAGAAGTGCTGATTTTACTTCTGATCTCAACAGAGACACTTGTGATTTGAGTTTACAGGAAGTGAGTAGCAAATACTATGATCAGGAATAGAGGGGCTGGGCCTCCACCCAGGTGGAGAAAAGGGATAACCGGGTTTACTGGACTGTGTGGATCTGATGGCCTGGCACATCCTACCCACAGGAGTATAAAGCTTTAGTGGACACTGGTGCACAGTGCATCTTAATGCCATCAAACTATATTGGGGCAGAACCCATCAGCATTGCTGGAGTGGCAGGGAGATCCCAAGAGCTAACTGTATTGGAGTCTGAAGTGAGCCTAACTGGCAATGAGTGGCAGAAGCACCCCATTGTGACTGGCCCCGAGGCTCTGTGAATCCTTGGCATAGACTACCTCAGGAGAGGGTATTTCAAGGACCCAAAAGGTTACAAGTGGGCTTTTGGTGTAGCTGCCTTGGAGATGGAGGAAATTAAACAGCTGCCTACCTTGCCTGGCCATTCAAATGACCCTTCTGTTGTAGGGTTGCTGAAGGTCAAAGAACAGGTGCCGATTGCCACTACAACAGTGCACCAGTGTTGATATCGCACCAAGACTCCCTGATTCCCATCCATGAGCTCATTCATTGACTGGGGAGCCAAGGAGTGATCAGGAAGACCCGCTCACCCTTTAACAGTCCCATATGGCCAGTCCAGAAGTCTAATGGAGAGCGGAGACTAACAGTAGACTATCGTGGCCTGAATGAAGTCATGCTGCCACTGAGTGCTGCTGTGCCAGACATGGTAGAACTTCAATATGAACTGGAGTCAAAGGCAGCCAAGTGGTATGCCACAACTGATATTGCTAATGCATTCTTCTCAGTCCCTCTGGCAGCAGAGTGCAGGCCACAGTTTGCTTTTACTTCCAGTACACCTGGAATTAACTGCCCCAGGGGTGGAAACACAGCCCTACCATTTGCCGTGGACTGATCGAAAATACATTGGAACAGGGAGAAGCTCCAGAACACCTTCAATACATTGATGACATCATTGTGTGGGGCAATATAGCAGAATAAATTTTTAAGAAAGGGAAGAAAATAGTCCAAATCCTTCTGAAGGCTGGTTTTGCTGTAAAACAAAGTAAGGTCAAGGGACCTGTACAGGAGATCCAATTTCTGGGAATAAAATGGTAAGGTGGATGTAATCAGATTCCAATGGATGTGATCAACAAAACAGCAGCCATGACTCCACCAACTAGCAAAAAGAAAACACAAGCTTTCTTGGGTGTTG
The DNA here is from genome assembly GCF_949628215.1 of Phalacrocorax aristotelis. Lineage (NCBI taxonomy): Eukaryota > Metazoa > Chordata > Aves > Suliformes > Phalacrocoracidae > Phalacrocorax > Phalacrocorax aristotelis. The sequence goes on from NC_134311.1 coordinate 43,124,538, forward strand.
TGGGTTTTTGGAGGATGCATATTCCAGATTACAGTCTGATCGTGAGCCCTCTCTATCAAGTGACCCAGAAAAAGAATGATTTCAAATGGGGCCCTGAGCAACGACAAGCCTTTGAACAGATTAGACGAGAAATAGTCCATGCAGTAGCTCTTGGGCCAGTCCGGGCAGGACAAGATGTAAAAAATGTGCTCTACACTGCAGCCGGGGAGAATGGCCCTACCTGGAGCCTCTGGCAGAAAGCACCAGGGGAGACCCGAGGTTGATCCCTAGGGTTTTGGAGTCGGGGATACAGAGGGTCCGAAGCCTGCTATGCTCCAACTGAAAAAGAGATATTGGCAGCATATGAAGGGGTTCGAGCTGCTTCAGAAGTGGTTGGTACTGAGGCACAGTTGCTCCTGGCACCCCGACTGCCAGTGCTGGGCTGGATGTTCAAAGGGAACGTCCCCTCTACACACCATGCAACTGAGGCTACATGGAGTAAATGGGTTGCACTGATCACCCAGCAGGCACAAGTAGGAAACCCCAGTTGCCCAGGAATCTTGGAAGTGATTATGGACTGGCCAGAAGGCAAAGATTTTAGAATATCACCAGAGGAGGAGGTGACATATGCTGAAGAAGCCCCACTGTATAACAAACTGCCAGAAGATGAGAACCAATATGCCCTGTTCACTGATGGGTCCTGTCGCCTTGTGGGAAAGCACCGGAGATGGAAGGCTGCTGTATGGAGTCCTACACGACAAGTAGCAGAAACTGCTGAAGGAGAAGGTGAATCGAGCCAGTTTGCAGAGGTAAAGGCCATCCAACCGGCCTTAGACATTGCTGAACGGGAAAAGTGGCCAGTGCTCTATCTCTATACTGATTCCTGGATGGTGGCAAATGCCTTGTGGGACTGGTTACAGCAATGGAAGCAAAGCAACTGGCAGCGCAGAGGCAAACTCATCTGGGCTGCCGTATTGTGGCAAGATATGTGAGGCTAAATCACAACACATAGAAAAGTGCAAATATTTTCTGTTAGGTTCATGAGGAATCATCTGGATTCTAGCTGGGACAGTTGAACTGCAAAAAGTTACTCCCCCAAGGTGTTTCTGCCTATTTTTGTTTTATTTTCAATGTTTCTGGAAAGCTCAGGGTCTAAGGAATAGTCCTAGACTGGGTGGCCACTTGGTTCAATACAGCAGCAAATATGAGTCACCTAAACAGTCAGATTTAGGTATGCTTACACACATACATCATTCTGACAGGATTTCTGGGGAAGGTGCAGATATGGAGTGCCTGCCTTGGGCCAGAAGAAGTGTGCAACACTTGGGAGCTCTAACAAACATTGGGATTTATATGTTCTTGTTGTGGTTTAGCTGGCAGCTCAGCCCCACACAGCCACTCGCTCACTCCCCACCGGTAGATGGGGGAGAGAATCAGAAGGGTAACGCCCGTGGGTTGGGATAAGAACAGTTTAATAATTAAAATTAAAAGAAACAACAGTAGAAATGCAATGTAAAGGAGAACAACGAGAGGCGCAAAGCCCCGGGGGAGGGGGGAAGGGAGGGGAGAGGGGAATGAACCGCCGGAACAAACCACATGCGCCACAGCCGCTCCCTGCCCGCCGACCTGATGCCGCGCCGCTCCCAAGCTGCCACTGCTCCCCCTCAATATATTGGTCATGGTGTCACATGGTATGGAATGAACCTGCCATTGGCCAGTCGGGGTCAGCCGCCCCCACCATGGCCCTGCCCCTCCCAGCCCCCCCTGCCACGCCACGCGGCAGAGCGCGGGAAGCTGGAAAGGTAGCCGACCCCTACAGTGAGGAGAATTAACCCCTTCTCAGCCCAAACCAGCACATTCTCCACCCCTTATTCCATACCATTTACACCATGCCCAGGTCCCATATGATGCAATACAACCGTACCAACCACCACCCCTCCCCTTCCCATTCTTTAACATAATACACAGACATCATTCCCTTAGTTCATGGACCTTCCCTGTAAAATGTCCATTAAAATGTCCATTGAGTTCACCCAGTCCATGACTCTGGGCTCCATCTGTTGTATCAGCCTTTCTGGGTGGGAGAGATGGTGTGTGGTGTTGGGTTGCTGCATACCGAGTCAGTCATCGTTCCATCACTGCTGGACGGCTTGTTTCATAGTTGATCTTCCATGGGTTGGGAGGCTCGTACTCTGATATCATTGATACAACACAGAAGTGACACACAGTATTATATAGCAGTTCACATTGTGCCATTCAGTTCATTGACTGTTTTCACCCAAAATCAAATCCCCTTGAGGCACACATCGGATTTCTCCATCCTCCCGCATCACCCACCAAGTGCACCCAGGTCCTCGAGCAAACGCAATCCCACGAATGGGTTTGCCTTTGCCGGAGGCAGGAAAAACCCAGACTGTTTTGCCCAGCATACTTTTTGCGTGCACTACAGGGACTCTATCCCCTTCCACAGTATGCAGGATTTCTGACTGGGCAGGGCCAGCTCGGTTGGCAGATCCCCTTGTGTTGACTAACCACGTGGCTTTTGCTAAATGTGTATCCCAGTGTTTAAATGTTCCACCCCCCATTTCTATCAGTGTAGTTTTTAACAGTCCATTGTACCGTTCAATTTTCCCAGAGGCTGGTGCATGATAGGGGATGTGATACACCCACTCAATGCCATGCTCTTTGGCCCAGGTGTCTATGAGGCTATTTCGGAAATGAGTCCCGTTGTCTGACTCAATCCTCTCTGGGGTGCCATGTCGCCACAGCACTTGTTTCTCAAGACCCAGGATAGTGTTGCGGGCAGTGGCGTGGGGGACAGGATATGTTTCCAGCCAGCCGGTGGTTGCTTCTACCATTGTAAGCACATGGCGCTTGCCTTGGCGGGTCTGTGGGAGTGTGATATAGTCAATTTGCCAGGCCTCCCCATATTTATATTTCAGCCATGGTCCCCCATACCACAGAGGCTTTACCCGATTCGCTTGCTTGATTGCAGCAAATGTTTCACATTCGTGGATAACCTGTGCAATAATATCCATGGTCAAGTCCACCCCTCGATCACGAGCCCACCTGTATGTTGCCTCTCTCCCTTGATGGCCTGAGGTGTCATGGGCCCACCGAGCTAGAAACAGTTCACCCTTATGCTGCCAGTCCAGACCCACCTCAGCCACTTCATTCTTGGCAGCCTGATCTACCTGCTGGTTGTTTCGATGTTCTTCAGTGGCTCGACTCTTGGGGACGTGAGCATCCACATGCCGTACCTTTACAACCAGGTTCTCTACCCGGGCAGCAATATCTTGCCACAATGTGACAGCCTAGATGGGTTTGCCTCTGCGCTGCCAGTTGCTTTGCTTCCATTGCTGTAACCAGTCCCACAAGGCATTTGCCACCATCCAGGAATCAGTATAGAGATAGAGCACTGGCCACTTTTCCCATTCAGCAACGTCTAAGGCCAGCTGGATGGCCTTTACCTCTGCAAACTGGCTCGATTCACCTTCTCCTTCAGCAGTTTCTGCTACTTGTTGTGTAGGACTCCATACAGCAGCCTTCCATCTCCGGTGCTTTCCCACAAGGCGACAGGACCCATCAGTGAACAGGGCATATTGGTTCTCATCTTCTGGCAGTTTGTTATACAGTGGGGCTTCTTCAGCACATGTCACCTCCTCCTCTGGTGATAATCCAAAATCTTTGCCTTCTGGCCAGTCCATAATCACTTCCAAGATTCCTGGGCAACTGGGGTTTCCTACTCGAGCCCGCTGGGTAATCGGTGCAACCCATTTACTCTACGCAGCATCAGTTGCATGGTGTGTAGCGGGGATGTTTCCTTTGAACATCCAGCCCAGCACTGGCAGTCGGGGTGCCAGGAGCAACTGTGCCTCAGTACCAACCACTTCTGAAGCAGCTCGAACCCCTTCATATGCTGCCAATATCTCTTTTTCAGTTGGAGCATAGCAGGCTTCGGACCCTCTGTATCCCCGACTCCAAAACCCTAGGGATCAACCTCGGGTCTCCCCTGGTGCTTTCTGCCAGAGGCTCCAGGTAGGGCCATTCTCCCCGGCTGCAGTGTAGAGCACATTTTTTACATCTTGTCCTGCCCGGACTGGCCCAAGAGCTACTGCATGGACTATTTCTCGTCTAATCTGTTCAAAGGCTTGTCGTTGCTCAGGGCCCCATTTGAAATCATTCTTTTTCTGGGTCACTTGATAGAGAGGGCTCACGATCAGACTGTAATCTGGAATATGCATCCTCCAAAAACCCACAACACCCAAGAAAGCTTGTGTTTTCTTTTTGCTAGTTGGTGGAGTCATGGCTGCTGTTTTGTTGATCACATCCATTGGAATCTGATTACATCCACCTTACCATTTTATTCCCAGAAATTGGATCTCCTGTACAGGTCCCTTGACCTTACTTTGTTTTACAGCAAAACCAGCCTTCAGAAGGATTTGGACTATTTTCTTCCCTTTCTTAAAAATTTATTCTGCTATATTGCCCCACACAATGATGTCATCAATGTATTGAAGGTGTTCTGGAGCTTCTCCCTGTTCCAATGTATTTTCGATCAGTCCACGGCAAATGGTAGGGCTGTGTTTCCACCCCATGGGCAGTCAATTCCAGGTGTACTGGACGCCCCTCCATGTGAAAGCAAACTGTGGCCTGCACTCTGCTGCCAGAGGGATTGAGAAGAATGCTTTAGCAATATCAATTGTGGCATACCACTTGGCTGCCTTTGACTCCAGTTCGTATTGAAGTTCTAGCATGTCTGGCACAGCAGCACTCAACGGTGGAGTGATTTCATTCAGGCCACGGTAGTCTACTGTTAGTCTCCACTCTCCATTAGACTTCTGGACTGGCCATATGGGACTGTTAAAGGGTGAGTGGGTCTTACTGATGACTCCTTGGCTCTCCAGTTGACGAATGAGCCCGTGGATGGGGATCAGAGAGTCTCTGTTGGAGCGATATTGCCGCCGGTGCACTGTTGTGGTGGCGATTGGCACCTGTTGTTCTTTGACCTTCAGCAACCCTACAACAGAAGGGTCATTTGAATGGCCAGGCAAGGTAGACAGCTGTTCAGTTTCCTCCGTCTCCAAGGCAGCTACACCAAAAGCCCACTTGTAACCTTTTGGGTCCTTGAAATACCCTCTCCTGAGGTAGTCTATGCCAAGGATTCACAGAGCCTCGGGGCCAGTCACAATGGGGTGCTTCTGCCACTCATTGCCAGTTAGGCTCACTTCAGACTCCAATACAGTTAGCTCTTGGGATCTCCCTGCCACTCCAGCAATGCTGATGGGTTCTGCCCCAATATAGTTTGATGGCATTAAGATGCACTGTGCACCAGTGTCCACTAAAGCTTTATACTCCTGTGGGTTGGACGTGCCAGGCCATCAGATCCACACAGTCCAGTAAGCCCGGTTATCCCTTTCCTCCACCTGGCTGGAGGCAGGGCCCCTCTAGTCCTGATCATGGCAGTCACAACTCACTTCCTGTAAATGTGAATCAGAAGTCCCTCTATTACACTTAGAAATAAAATCTGCGCTTCTACTCCTCTGTCTGGGGACTTGCTCGCTGGAAACTGGAGCAGCAGCTTTCCTGGAAGAGCCTCCCTGAGTGACTGTTCTTCCTTGCAGTTCATGTACTCGTGCCTGTAGGGTCGAAGTAGGCTTGCCATCCCACCTCATCATGTCCTCTCCGTGGTCACGCAGGTAGAACCATAGGGTGGCCCGTGGTGTGTATCCCCTTCTTTGAGCCAAAGGACGCTTATTCCTAACAGCTGAGACACTGCTCTGTCGAGGTGGGGAGTAGGACAGATCTTCTTTGAGTTGCTGGACCTCTTGGGATAGTTTCTCCACAGAAGAGACAAGCGAGGAAGAGATATCTGTGTCGTAATCCCGGAGTCTATCTATCACCTCTGCCACCGTTGGTGTCTCGTCATCTTTCCAGGACATCACTGCCAATGAGTTTGCATGCGAAGATGGTGCGCTCTGTACAAACTTCCGCCACATGGGTCGTGTGCACTAGGCTTCATCTGGATCTTTGGATGACCGTTGATCGTCCAGGTCACCATAAATCACCTCAAACACAGCTAATTCCCTTAGATACTGGATGCCTTTCTCCATAGTTGTCCATTTTCCTGGGCGATATGTAACATCTTCTTTAAAGGGATACCTTTCCTTTACTCCAGACAGGAGTCACCTCCAGAGGCTGAGGGCTTGTGGTTTTTTTCCAATTGCTTTGTCAACGCCCCCTTCCCCAGAAAGGGATCCCAATTGTTTGGCTTCTTTTCCCTCTAGTTCCAGGCTACTGGCCCCATTATCCCAGCATCGGAGCAGCCAGGTGACAATGTGCTCACCTGAACGACGGCTATAATCTTTTCGCATATCTCGCAACTCACTTAAGGACAGGGATCGGGTGGTCTCTATTTCATTTATTACTCCCTCCTCTCCCCGCGATGGCCCTGGTTCTTCATCATCCCGTTCTAAACGAGTTGATGTCCGCTTCCAATATTTCGTCTTGTGTATGGGGCAACTGATACTGGTACGGGTTTATTTTCTGAGCTAGCTCCAGTACTTGTTGTGGGGGTTTGAGTGGCTGCAGTGCCTGTTGTCAGGGCTGGATTGTCTACAGTGCCAGTCACTTTGCATTTCAATCCAGAGACATTCTCTTCCCTCTGGGGGCACTGAACACTGTTGAGCAGGGCTCGGTATGCATGGGCCAGGCCCCAGCATGTTGCAGTTATCTGTGTCTCTCTGGAGTTCCCAGCGTAACAACATACTTTCTCCGAATATTCTACTAGTTTTTTAGGATTCTGCACTTGTTCGGGGGTGAAACTCCAAAACACTGGTGGTGCCCACTGCCCTACATATTTGCCCATGCTATCCCACATGCCGTGCCACTCGTAACTATCAAGCCTCGGGGCAGATTTCTGGGTGATATTCTTAAGTTGCTTAGTCAAAACCAAAACAACATGCCCAAAAACTAACAATAAGTGCACCTTAACCACCCAAGGATGTTCAAGATACAAAAACGTTGTTGTAACAAAGGCACACACATCACAGAACAAAGTTGCAAAGGTATTATTCTGTATTTCCTCCATATAAAATCTCTCAGAGGAGGAGGTATAATTGCTAATTGCCTCAACAAGGTGGTATCCAAAGTACAGTAACGGTTTCAGCAAAACCCCCAAATACCATATAAAGCTGAAAACGAGTGTTTGTATAACAAATCTTGTAGGCAAAACATTACTGATCACAGCAGAACACAGCAGACTCAACAAACCAACACCGATTTTTAACACCAACTGCAAAAAGGACAACATGGTGCTGTGACCAGCAGCTGTTGTTATCTCCAACCCTTGAGCCCCACGTTGGGTGCCAAAAAGACTGTCGTGGTTTAGCGGCAGCTCAGCCCCACATAGCCGCTCGCTCACTCCCCACCGGTAGATGGGGGAGAGAATCAGAAGGGTAACGCTCGTGGGTGGGATAAGAACAGTTTAATAATTAAAATTAAAAGAAACAACAGTAGAAATGCAATGTAAAGGAGAACAACGAGAGGCGCAAAGCCCCGGGGGAGGGGGGAAGGGAGGGGAGAGGGGGAACGAATCGCCGGAACAAACTGCACGCGCCGCAGCCGCTCGCCGCCCACCGACCCGACGCCGCGCCACCCTCGCGATGCCACTGCTCCCCCTCAATATATTGGTCATAATGTCACATGGTATGGAATGAACATGCCATTGGCCAGTCGGGGTCAGCCGCCCCCACCATGGCCCTGCCCCTCCCAGCCCCCCCACCGCCACGCGGCAGAGCACGGGAAGCTGGAAAGGTAGCCGACCCCTACAGTGAGGAGAATTAACCCCTTCTCAGCCAAAACCAGCACAGTTCTCTTTCCCTAACCATATGTTTATGTACACTATACATAGGCTGCTAAATTATTTTTGGCAAGACTGAGGTTCTGCAGTAAATTATTGCCTCAGAAATGAGGCAGGACTGTGAACGGAAAAAATTTCAGTAAATATTTCTTTCCTAGGTATCTCCTCTGTAGGAGCTTCTCTGTAGAAGTTGTACTATTGTTTACTGCGTTTTGGTTCACCTTCCTGTCCTTATTACTAAGATTTTTGAAGAAGCCACAATGTCTTCAAAAGGCATGCCTCTGCAATGACATTTCTGTTATATATTTCATTTGAAAGGCCTCATTGATTTAATCAACAAAAAAACCTGCTAACTGAAACATGAAACAATATACCTGAGCATACATTTTTTTCTAGCCAGATGAGTAAAAAGTAGTTTTTTACCATGACCATATGTATGTAAATCAATCTATAATACTGCCAGACAAATTCAACACATGCTGCTTGCATGTTATTTCCAATAGCTTTGCTTATGGTTTTATAAATGTTAAACAGTGAGTCAATACTCTCTGACAGCTGACTCTGGGTATTGAAAAATACATGCACATCCCATTCATGTTGTGGAGTCTACCCTGGGCAACTACAATAAATTTTAATGTGATACAGGGGAAGCAAATACTGTAAGAAGCCAAAACCAAATATTATTTGTACAGAATGCAATTTTTTATATTAGGCATATGAACTTAAATCTTCTCAATGAATATGGCATGACTTTACCTGTATTTTTAAGTGAACAGATATGCAGTGGGGTATTTATGTACAGTTATTTAAGCCAGACAAACATTTGCTCAGGAAACTTACTAAGTATTCTGTGCCAAATTTTTTGCTAGCAGTGGGATGAAATTGTTTTACAGATTTAGTCTGTTTATGCCATTAACTATTATATCAAGGTTAGTAATAATCTAAATCAGAGTTTAACTAAAAATGAAAAATGTTCTATTACATCATCTATTGGAACAGTTTAGTCTGCGAGGGAGTTGTAACTTCTTCCATAAACACTTTTATATTAAGCAGAAATATTAAGTTGGAAGGTTATACGTCCACGTGTGCTGGTTTTGGCTGAGAAGGGGTTAATTCTCCTCACCGTGGGGGGTCGGCGACCTTTCCAGCTTCCTGTGCTCTGCCGCGTGGTGGGAGGCTGGGAGGGGCAGGGCCGTGGTGGGGACAGCTGACCCCAACTGGCCAATGGCATGTTCATTCCATACCATGTGACACCATGACCAGTATATTGAGGGGGGGCAGTTTGCAGCTTGGGAGCGGCGCGGCGTCGGGTCGGCGGGCGGCAAGCGTCTGCATCGCGTGCGGTTTATTCCGGCGGTTCGTTCCCTTTCCCCCCCACCCCGGGGTTTTGCACCTCTCATTGTTCTCCTTTACATTGCATTTCTGTTGTTGTTTTTTTAATTATTATTTTAATTATTAAACTGTTCTTATCCCAACCCATGAGCATTACCCTTCTGATTCCCTCCCCCATCTACCGGTGAGGGAGTGAGCAAGAGACTGTGTGGGACTGAGCTGCTGGCTAAACCACGACACCATGTTTCAGAAACAAACACCCATTCTATTAATCAACATTTCTATAGTCTTATTTATATGGAATTATTTTCATTCACATAGACATTTATTACCTATTTCAAAGGATCACTTTGAAATAATCTTTTTATCCACCTGACTCTCAAAATAAATTGTCAGTTTGCAAGCAGGAGGAACTCATGTCCGGTTTATTTTGCATACTGCAATAGGTTCTGTAAAATGGTGAAAAATACATAGACGAAAAAAAACTCAACAAAAGACAAAAGCCTAACCCTTCATATTTCTTAAAAAAAATTGTTATTGTAACTTAAATATACTTTGCTTACTTATATTATTATATTGATCTCACCTGGGACTTACATAGTATATTTGAAAGTGTTTATAAGCCAAGATGCTACTGGAGAACTGACTTTCTGTTCCCTGTTTTTCTCATTGGTATTTTCCGTTGGAGCAAGCTGCTGCTGAGATATGAGACATATAAGTCCTCAACTAATTAGCAAAATGCTTATTTACTTTGTGAGGTCTGAAATGCCTGCGGTACTTCGAGAGCACATTGTAGAGCATAGCCTTGTTTTGCTTTAAAACCTGCAAAAATAGTAATAACAAAATCAAACTTCCCTGAAAAATTAATCATCTCTGAAGATACATGGCTACAGCTTCGTAGCTGATTCCTAACATGAGAAGTAAAATTGTTCAACATTGCTTTTGTTTTTTTTTTCTTCTCTATCGCAACATTGTGGGAGACCAATGACTTAAACCTGCCAGTTTATGATGGTTGTTTGAGGACAAAGGCTATTCTTTATAATAATACTAAAGGTTTGACAAACTCAATATGTAATGAAATTCAGAGGTTAAACTAGAGGATCATGTTTTATACCTCTAGATTTTTCCTACATTTTCAAAGCAGTGATCTGGGTCTTAAGCTATGTGGCTTAGCTACCCTGTTGTTACTTACTGTTGTAAGGTCACAGAGAACAGTATGCAATGTTACATTTCACAGAGCACACACTGAAATTTCTAGACTATTATAACTGTTTTGATATAGTCTTTCTGAACTTTCCATTTCAAAGCCGTTCAATACAGCAAACAATAGAAAACCTTCCTGGAAATAGTTGAGTTTTAAAAAACCCAGATCTGTGGCTTTATCTTTTGTGTGTTGGGAAGAAAGGATTGCATGGAAGTACTTTCCCATCTTCCTAATTTTCTTGCTTCCCAGCAATTATGCTGAAGAAGAAAATCTTAGACACTCTTCTTTGGCTTGAATGCATTCAACACAGTGTCTAATCAAAATTATTTTGAACACAGTTGTGTCTAGATCTGTTTTGATCAAAGCATGCATGATATTAAAAAGGACAAACAGTTGTTCGGAGGGGGTAAAGATTTTCAAGCTCCTTTTGTTAGTTTTTTCCCCGATTTGACACAGCTTATGCTGCTACTAGTATGTGAAACCTTTTACTCTGAATACTCTTCATGAAATTTGATAATACATCATACTGAACAATCCAAGGTAAAGGGTACAAAATGTAGCCCAGGTCCTCGGGCTACAGATTTATGTACAGATTTATGTCCTTGGGGCCATGTGCTATTGTGCAAATTTGCTAGTGATTGACATGAAGGTGTACAAGTAGATTTTTGACTCTGTTCTGTTGATTTAAGAAATGGTCTGATTTTCTTGTGAGCTGAATTCAGAATTCTCTCTACCTAAAGGCATCCTGCCAAAGGCACTTCTAAAAACCCATATTTCCTCAGTGTTTTTCTGAAACATGATAGACGGAATGACTAGGACATTGTGCTGCTCTCAGTAGTCTATTTCCTCTCCACTTGCTGATGTCACACTGAGGTGTCAATTAAAGATGATATGTGCAAATCATTTAGAGTTGTAAAGAGATAAAAGAAAAGGTTACAAAACATGAGGTCATACCTTGGCAATTAAGGAGGGAATAAATGAAGATGATTTATGAAGGGAAATTAGAGCAGATAGAAATGGAATGCCCTGATTAATTCATTCATTTAAACACATTCTGCTTAGATGTGACAAAGCAGCCCCTCTGCAGAGTTGAACAGTACACTTTTATGCACATTACCTGACTTGAGTGACAAATTGTTTAGATGAAAACAGTGGAGCTCATTCTGAGTTTGAAAAGTACATTTAACAATGGATAGCTGTTAAAGATTCAGTCCTGAATTAGCTGAGGTGCTCACATAAGGAAAAAGGCAGAGATAATGTAATACCCACGTTGCAAAACATAGTGTCAAAGAGATCACTTACCAAGAAGCTATTTGTCCCCCCTCTCATAAATGGGAAAGAAGCTGAGAAATACCATGCAATGGTTAGAATCTGGAGAAAACAAGTAGGATCAAGAAAAAGAGTAAAATTTCTTTCTTCTATAATCCAAGAGAACTTGGCTACATAAGACAGTCTCATTTGATCCCTGTTCACTTTCAGCAGGTAGACTGGCAGATATGGCCTATTACTCATACCCGCTAATTCTTATCTTAGTCAGAGATCTGTTCACAAGGAAGAAATTTAGCTGAGATTTGGCTTGTCAGAGCATTCTGCAGATAGAATCATAGAATCATGGCATGGTTTGCGTTGCAAGGGACCTTTAAAGGTCATATAGGCCAAGTCCCTGCAACAAACAGGGACATCTTCAACCAGATTAGGTTGCTCAGAGCCCCATCCAACCTGACCTTAAATGTTTCTAGGGATGGGGCAGCTACAACCTTCCCAGGAAACCTGTTCTAGTGCTTCAGCACCCTCATTGTAAAAAAATTCTTCCTTATATCTAGTCTAAATCCACCCTTTTTTAGTTTAAAACCATTGCCCCTTGTCCTGACGCTATAAGCCCTACTAAAATGTCTATCCCCTTCTTTCTATAAGCCCCCTTTAAGTGCTGAAATTACACAGTAAGGTCTCCCTGGAGCCTTCACTTCTCCAGGCTGAACAACCCCAACTCTCTCAGCATTTCCTCATAGGAGAGGTGCTCCATTTCTCTATTTTTGTGGCCCTCCTCTGGACATGCTCTAACAGGTCCCCGTCTTTCATGTACTGAAGACTCCAGAGCTGGTTGCAGTGCTGCAGGTGGTGTCTCATAAGAGCAGATAGAGGGGGTCTATGAGAATCACTCTACTGGCCATGTTTTGATGCACCCCAGAATGCAGTTGGCTTTCTGGGCTGTAAGGGCATATTGCTGGCTCATGTCAAGCTTTTCACCCACCAGTACCCTCAAGTCCTTCTCTGCAAGGTTGCTCTTAACCCTTCATCTCCCAGCCTGTATCGATACCACGGTTCATTAGGTTTGATTAACCAGTTAGATTAGAAGCCCTAACGTCTTCACAGTCCTCTACAGGTCCTGTAATAACAGTTTTGACATCTCCCCTCCAAAGGTGGAATGAAACTAGTGAGATCTGTTTTCCCATAGTTGTTGCTCCTGCCCCATTTGAGCATCAGCTGGCCAGAGCTGGAGAAGGGCCCTGAAAGGTATTCCCTGCAGCTTGTGCATGGGCCTGGGCCCCACTAGAGGCTCTCTGAGTTCTTCACTCCCTTCCTGTGCATTCAGCCTCCTTCCCACAGCCCATTCTTCCCACCTACAGATGAAAATCAGATTTGTCTTTGGTAAACAATCTGTTAACCAGATCAAGGCAAAATCTGGAGCCAGAAGTAATGCTTTTAGTTAGACTGGTTGAGGTAATTCATAAAAACAAAAAAGCTTTTGGGTGCAGAACCTCTTCTTGATACACCAAAATTTCTCTTTTTTTCAGCTGATCCAAAAAAAGCTATTTCTCCTCCTAGTAAACTTTGCTTCACTGACACCTTTAAACCATATTACATGCAACAGTAACATTAAGAGAAAACAAAGAAACACTTCTGGATAGAAAAGACGCTCTGACTTAAAGTAACATATACTGTAAATTTATAGCAATATTTTATCACAGATATGATACAATTTCTCTACTGTGTGATGATTTAGAGGATGTTGGGTCATAGAAGTATGAATTCATAGACTGGGTTGACTCCTATTTCCCCTTCTTGTGAAGTATGTTTTGTGGGATATATCCTCAATTTAATACCAAATTAAGTTAAGTAAACGTTGGGCTCTAAGACATATTTGGTTGTCAATGGGAGGCCCCATTGACTTCACCATCCTATACATACATGTATCAATCAATTTTTGGTTTAAATTCTGCACACAGTTATGATTATACATTAATCCTAGAACTTTCCGGTCAGTAACGTTTTAATGGATTTTGGTGGAATTATGGATGTTTGCCAGAAGTAGGGACCCCAGAGGACGTGCCTGGAATCCATTCTAGAACCTATAAGGGAAATGCAAGGTGGTCTGTCTTAAGAAAATAAAAAGCCAAGTGAATATTCACTTACGTGTAAATGTATGCATTGTATATACATACATGTAAATAAACATACATGTATGTATATGTAGATATATATGTATGTGCCTAAGTATGTGTGTGTGTGTGTCTTTATATATACATATAATATGCATATACATGCAAACATATACGGGATACTCCTCCTTTCCCTCAAAAAGTCCAGTTCTATTCGATAGTAGTCAAGAGGGGAAACGTTTCAAAGGCATTTTTAACCCTGAAGCTTGAGCCTTTTCTTTTTCCTCCCTCCAGCTCTTCTGCCATAGATAACAAGGCATGAACATGTCTTTAAGAACTCTCCAGGTAGCCAACAGTGAAAGCTTTCAAGCTGCTCTGTTCATGTCCTAGAGTTGGCATGTGACTTTCCTGTCTCTCTTGTCACCTGAACGCCAATTTTGCTTCTTCGTTCTGATGAATTTCAACGACTTGTGAATAGGGCTTTGCCCTTGTGGGATCTTCCCAATTACCCCCCTCCCATTTTATAGCAAACCTCACTGCAGTATTTGAAACCATTGACACACTGTTTCAGCATATATTCATTTCTCTGCACAGAAAATCCCTTTGGGTAAAGAGTAAAAACCACTGCTTCCATTTTATACCAAAGTGAATTCTTAAACTCTGCAGACTATCTGCAATTTCTAAAGTCAGGGCAGAAAAAAATGTTCATTGCTTTCTGTAGAATGTAAAAATCTAAAAGAACAGGACTCTCCTGGATATCCTGAGCGTAGTTTTCTTCATGTAATAAAGCAGAACACAGGATGCATGTATCCACCATTATTCCAAAGGAACTTTTATTTTTGCAAGGGTGGAATGCAACAAGTGAAGGAACTTGGAGTTTGTGGTAGACGACCACTGGAAACTATGTTACCATTTCAATAAGTATCGTTTTTGTTTTACTTCTTGTGATAGTTGGGAGTGACTTGAGAACAAAGTTTTTATCTCTGTTGTTCTTAGGATTTGTGATTTATATATACATGTCAGACAGAGAATAACGGTGAAAAAGTTCTTTGGTAGTAATAATGAGCTGTTATATCAGGATTATAGTGAACATACATATTAGGTGCATCACTATGTGGAACATAAAATGACAAGAATAAGGTTTATTGGATTGCCTTTCCTTCATATGATGTGTTTGATAAACTATGGATCAGGTTGTGAACTCTTTATTTGCAATTACAGAAGCAAGTAACGTTAACAAAGCCAGTTCAGTTACTCCCAAAAGAAATGGCTTACTGAATCAGCTTCATAAATAATTGACATCTACCACCTTGAAGCTTCGCTCTATACATGGTGAAAATTGTCACGTCAGCCAAAATAAATGGCTATAGGGATGTTTCTGGCAAAGATAACAACAGCTGGTATACACTACGGAATTCTAAGGAAGGCCAGGCAGGTTTAAGATTTTTGCATTTTTACCTATTTCTACTTAACAAAAATAACATTTCTTTCTGTTTGAAACTTTGCTTTCAAAGGCATTGGTTAACATTTTCAATCTGAAAATCTTAACATACCTTAAACTTTAGGTAATCCATTTGAGTAAGGGGTAAAGGCATCATACCACCATAACAGTTAGCCTGACATCTCCTCAGAGAAAACCTTAAGTTTACCAAAGATTTCCAACATATCAGTAGGATCTGCCAAATATGGATGCAGACAGACTGGGCTTCTTGAGATAGAAAGAAACACACAAGTGAACGAGAACAAAGTAACTCACCAAATAATTGAGTTTTGACTGATTTTCCTGATCTTTCTACTCATAAAAATCATGAGAGTAGGATCTGGAAATTCTTGATTAGTTTCTAGTCTACTCTGTGAGCTCTGGCCCATCATCAGCACTTTCAGTCTTCTGATTGGGTTTTACAAGTGTCAGTTATCATAGAATCATAGAATGGTTTGGGTTGGAAGAGACCTTTAAAGACCATCTAGTTCCAAGCCCCCTGCCATGGTCAGGGATACTGTCCACTAGACCAGGTTGCTTAAAGTCCCAATCTGGCCTTGTACACTTCCAGGGATGGGGCACCCACAACTTCTCTGGGCAACCCATTCCAGTGCCTCACCACCCTCGTAGTAAAGAATTTCTTGCTTTTATCTAATATAAATCTACCCTCTTTCAGTTTAAACCCATTATCCCTTGTTCTATCACTATATGCCCTTATAAAAGTCCCTCTCCATGTTTCTTGTAGGCCCCCTTCAGGTACTGGAAGGCTGCTATAAGGTCTTGCCAGAGCCTTCTCTTCTTCAGGCTGAACAACACCAACTCTCCAGCCTTTCCTTATAGGAAAGGTGTTCCATCCCTGTGATCAAGTTTGTGGCCCTCTTCTGGACTCATTCCAACAGGTCCGCATCCTTATGTCAGGGGTCCCAGAGCTGAATGCAGTACTCCGAATAGGGTCTCATGAGAATGGAGTAGAGGGGCAGATTCATGTCCCTTGATTTGTTGGTCATGATTCTTTTGATGCAGCCCAGGATACAGTTGGCTTTCTGGGCTGCAAGTGCACATTGCCAGGACATGTTGAGCACCACGAACATCAACCAACACCCCCAAGTCCTTCTCAGGGTCTCTTGCAATCCATTATCTGCCCGGCCTGTATTTGTGCTTGGAATTGCCCCAGCCCAGGTGCAGAACCTTGCACTTGGCCTTCCTGAACTTCATGAGGTTCACCCAGGCCCACCTCTCAAACCTGTCAAGGTCCCTCAGGATGGCATCCCTTCCCTCCACTGTGTTGACTGCACCACACAGCTTGATGTTGTCGGCAGACTTGCTGAGGGTGCACTAAATCCCACTGTCCATGTCAGTGACAAAGATGTTAAAGAGCACCATAACCAATACTGACCTCTGAGGAACGTCACTCATCACTGGTCTCCACTTGGACATTAAGCTGTTGACCGTAATTCCTTGGGTGCTACCATCCAGCCAATTCCTTATCCACTGAGTAGTCCATCCATCAAATCCATGTCTCTCCAATTTAGAGAAAAAGATATCATGTGGGTCAGTGTCAAATGTTTTGCACAAGTCCAGGTAGATGACAGAAGTCGCTCTTCTCTTATGCATCAACGCTGTAACCCTGTCATAGAAGGTGACCAAATTTGTCAGGCACAATTTGCCCCTAGTGAAGCCATATGTCTCTCACCAATCACCTTACTGGTCTCCATGTGCCTTAGCATAGTTTACAGGAGGATCTGCCCCTTGATCTTGTTAGACAAAGAGGTGAGACTGACTGGCCTGTAGTTCCCGAGATCTTCCGTTCTTCCTTTTTTAAAAATGAGGGTTATGATTCCCCTTTTCCAGTTCGTGGGAATTTCACCGGACTGCCACGACCTCTCAAATATGACAGATAATGGATTAGCAACTTAATCCGCCAGTTCCCTTAGGACCTGCGAATGCATCTCATCAGGTCCCATGGACTTGTGGAACTTCAGGTTCCTTAGATGGTCTCAAACCTGATCTTCTCCTTCATGGGGCAGTTCTTCTTTCTCCCAGTTCCTGCCTTTGCCTTCTGCAACCTGGGCAGTGTGACTTGAGCACTTGCTAGTGATGACTGAGGCAAAAAAGTTTTTGAGTACTTCAGCCTTCTCCATATCCTGGGTATTCAGGTCTCCCCTTTCCTTCTGGAGAGGGCTCAAATTTTCTCTAGTCTTCCTCTTATCACCAACTTACCTGGAGAAGTTTTTCTTGTTGCTTTGACATCCCTGGCCAAATTTAATTCTGTCAGGGCTTTAGCTTTCCTAACCCAATCCCTGACTGCTCAGACAATTTCTCTGTATTCCTCCCAGGCTAGCTGTTCTTGCTTCCACCTTCTGTAGGCTTCCTTTTTGTGTTCGATTTTTTCCAGGAGGTCCTTGTTCATTCATGTAGGCCTCCTGCCATTTTTGCCTGACTTCCTCTTTGTTGGGATGCATCGGTCCTAAGCTTGGGGGAGATGATCCTTGAATAAATCCCTCCAGGGCTTTATCCCATGGTACTTTACCAAGGAGATCCCTGAAGAGGCCAAAGTCTGCTCTCCTGTAGTCCAGGGTGGTGAGCTTGCTGTGTGCCCTCCTTGGTGCCCTAAGGATCTTGATCTCCACAATTTCATTGTCACTACAGCCAAGGCTACCCTTGAGCTTCACATTCCCCACCAACCCCTCCTTGTTGGTGAGAACAAGGTCCAGCATAGTACCTCTCCTCATGGCTCCTTTATCATTTGGAGAAGGAAGTTACCATCCACGCATTCCAGGAACCTCCCAGATTGCTTATGTCTTGCTGTGTCCTCCCATCAACAGATATCAGGGTGGTTGAAGTCCAGGGATTGAGGACCAGGGATTGTGAATGTAAGGCTGTTCCTATCTGTCTATAGAGGGCCTCATCCATTTGGTCTTCCTGGTTGGGTGGCCTATAGGAGACCCCCACTACAATGTCACCTGTCCTTGCCCTCAATTCAGTCCTGATCCATAAACTCTTGATCAGCTCCTCGTCCAACTGCAGGTGGAACTCCATGCACTTCAGCTGGTCATTGACATACAGGGCGACACCCCCTCCTTGTGTCTCCTGCCTGTCCTTCCTAAAGAGCCTGCAACCCTTCCTGAAGAGCCTGTAGGTTAAGCACTCTTTGAGTCGTCTGCTTAGACCCCTGACATTCTGTTGAAAGTCTTATCAGTAAATTACATTCATTTAAACAAATCTGTATCCAACAGTAAGTCTATGCTTAATTTCTCTGACTTTTCTAACCTAAGCTGAATTTGCAGATGAATAAAAAGCTTCCCATCACAGTCAATACTTTCAATATAAGGTATCTTTATTTTGTTTGCATTAGACTTCTTATCACTGGAGGACTATTTACCATGATTTGTGAAACATAAATGTATAGAATACGCAATGTATATTGTGTATTAAATAGGTGGGGAAGGAAAGGTTATCCTCCAAGGACCAAATGTTCTACTGAAGTTCATGACTC
This sequence comes from Phalacrocorax aristotelis, assembly GCF_949628215.1. Lineage (NCBI taxonomy): Eukaryota > Metazoa > Chordata > Aves > Suliformes > Phalacrocoracidae > Phalacrocorax > Phalacrocorax aristotelis. Next base: position 43,143,270 of record NC_134311.1, read on the forward strand.
ATTCTGTATTGAGCTAGAAGTGCTGAGCATTTACATTAAAGCACAGGGATGTTCATCTTGTTTTTACCAGAGGTGATCTTGATCTTTCCTTTAGTTTGTCCACATCTCTCATAAGACAGCCAGCAGGAGTTTTACTGTTTCTAGACTAACAGCAGAGGAAATAGAAATATTGCAACTGCTGCTCTGCATGTGGTAGTCAATTTGAAATACTGCATTTCAGATTCCCACATTGAGCTTTCAATAGCTATCCCCACTATATCAGACAATAAGAATATCCACAGGGTTATATTAACTTTAGAAAAGGAAAAACTAATCAGTGCAGACAATTTTGGGATACAGGGATAAATGCTATTACTCACTTTTTTCCTAGAATCTGTGAAATTGTTGGGCTTTGTATTTATGAAGCAGAAAAGGTTTTTTTGCTTATTTGGTATAGTTTAGTCTTAATGCGTTTTCTGAAGTTGTTCATTTGGAAGTCTTGCCTGTGCTTTAGAAAGTCCTCTTCCTTCCACTTTTTGGTAGGACACCTGCCACAAAAATCTGTGCTTGGTAGAGCAACGCAGTTTCCATGTTGTTGATAAAAGCTCCATCTTTTAGATGTACTCTTGGGCTGCCAGCTTCTTCTTTTTGACTCTTCCCTTAAGGATCAACCTTACAAAAAATTACTGTGTAGCTATAATTTACTATATGTTATTACATTGTTAATATTTTCACACTAGAGACTCTGTTATGATGTGATACAGATTAAGGTTTTTCTGGGCTCCTCAGTGTCTTCTGAGTCTCTTCTCAAGACAACATATTAATAACTGACACTGACCCTGCAGGCGAAGAGGCACTGTGCAGTGTTTGGAATACATGAGTTACTGGTAGGGTGGCAGCAGAAAGTGGCATGAGGGATGAAAAAGCTGTCCTATCTGATGTTTAAAGTCCTTCTTCTGCCCTTTCCTTCCCCAAAGCATATCCATACCTAGTTATTTCATTGCATATTTTTGCATGCTTGTGTGATAGATTGTCTTGTTAGTTCATCTGCTTCTTGGTAATGCTCAGAATGGCATTACTGGAGCACTTGTTGTATAGTAATATGTTTTAAAGGAATGACTAATATCTCTAAGCTGTAAAAGAATCATAAAAATATGGTTCAAGAAATCATTAAATATAGGGGTGAAGCAGATGACTTAATATAGCAAATGATGTAACACAAGGTTTAGACACAAGAGTAGCCATGGGACACTAATAAGAGGTTTGTGACATGATGCGCCAGTCAGTTTGAAATTCATAGTACTTATTTTGGATGCGTAGTACATATTTAGAATATATATTATAAGAATACTTCTTTTGGATGTCTAACATATTTAGGTTATATTTTATGAGAATTACTACTATCGGGTATTTGGACTTATTAAGGAAGAGGAAGTTGGGGATCTGGAAGATGCAGACTGGAGGACAAAGAGAATTGAGAGTGTCCTGGGGAAAGGAATAGTATGCCAGGGGCAGGAGCAGGGTTTTTTTAAAGAAAGCAGTGTTTTTAAAAGACATTGAAAAGCATATTTTGTTTTGCCATAAATAATGGTCATCAGAAATAGAAAGGAATAGAATAGAAAACTTGGTAATCAGAATCTTGAGGCTAGGGTAAGAAATAAAGGAATCTGTGAGAGAAATTGAAACTGCAAATCATGAAGTGGGTCAAGCTGCACAGGAGATACCTTAGAGATGTGTTGGAAGTAGTGCTTCCTAGCTGAGAGACTAGGGTTAAATAAAAGCAATGTATTAGGAAGGATCTGCATGCGATGAGTGTGCTTTCTAGCTTAGACTAAGATTTAAAATCCTGTTCAGAGGAGCAGGTTTCTGTAGTAACTGCTTAAATGTAGATGCACAGCATGCCAATCTGTCTGAAAGTCAGTGAGAGGTGCTCCAGGGCTTGAGCTTCACAAAATATCAGGAGACATTAGTAAAATAAAATCTAGTGCCTGTGGAATGAAGGATTTAAGGACTGTCACAGTGAGAATAGCAATGAGGGGATGTCTAAATAAAAACATTCACACAGAACATGTTTTGGTTATGTGCTCTGAGGATTTCAGCACTGCCTGCTTGAGCTGGCTTGAATGAGTAGGGATTCAGTTAATGAATATCTTTTAGCAGGCCATATGTCCTTCATAACCATACAAAGTGTTCTAAAAGCCTCCTGGAGGCAGTGTTGCAGCCATGTACTTGGGGAGGAGGATAATTTATTTCTGTTATGCCTAATCTGTGCTTTCACTCCAAATCACTTTCTAATAAAATTCATAAACGTTCACAGTTGTTACATTAAAATACCACATTTTAAATACTGCTTTTTAAACTATGAAAGTCAAGCAACAAAATTTGGGAAAAAGACATATTAAAGAATGTGCCTGCAAACTTAATTTGGCTCCCTTCTGACTACGTAGAAATGCATTTTGTAATTTTGTGATGCCCTGTCCTCTTCTGCAGTTTTGAACCTCTGAAACATTAAGAGTTTGAGGTGGTAGCAGGCAAGTCAGTTTAGTTGCTTGGAATTGTTTCCATATTTAACGTTTTAGGGAGAACTTCTGTCATGGTTTAGCCCCAGTCAGCAGCCAAGCACCACACAGCTGCTTGCTCACCAGCCCCGCCCCCAATGGGATGGGAGAGAGAATCTGAAGAGCAAAAGTAAGGAAACTTGTGGGTTAAGAACAGTGGTGTAGTAGTAGCAGTACTACTAGTACTACTACTAATAATAATACTGGGAGGGGAGAGAGGGACAGGGCTGGGGGAAGAGGGAGAGAAGGAGGTTGGGGAAAGGGAGGGAGGGAGACCAGGAAAAACAAGTAATGCAGCCACTCTACTATTCACTGACCAATGCCCAGCCAGTGTCTGAGCAGTGGTCACTGACCCCCAGCCAACGCCCCCCATTCTATATACTAAGCATGACATCACATAGTATGGAATATACCTTTGGTCAGTTTGCATCAGCCTATCCTGGCTGCACCCTCTCCCAGCTTCTTGCTGGCAGAGCATAAGAAGCTTAAAAGTCCTTGACTAGTGTAAGCACTACTTCGCAACAACTGAAACATCATTGTGTGTCAACATTATCCTCATACTAAATCCAAACTACAGCAGTATATCAACTACTAGGAAGAAAATGAACTCTATCACAGTCAAAACCAGGACAACTTCTAAGAGTTTTATCCCTGTCTCCATCCCTCCAAGAAACTATTTTGAAGCAGATAGACCTACCTCACTTTTATAATTATGCACATAAAAACATACTTGTATATGCAGGAGGTTCTGAAAGATACCATTTATTTTCCTGTGTGTGCTTTGTTTTCTCTGTCTGGTAAATATATTTAAATAATATTTTTCTGAGATAGTTTGGTAGCATCTAAATTTATTTGTGAAGGAAGGACATCTTCAGGTGCTTAGATTATCTAAACATCAAAGTACAGTGACACCATAGGATTAAGATGACACTATCATTTCAAGGTGTATAACAGGACCACCTGTGATTCCAATCAAAGTTAAATGGGGATCTGCCTTTCTCTTGAATAAGATCAACATTCAGCTGCATATTGTTTATGAATATAAATGTTATTCAAGAGCGAAGTATTGCATCTGTTGAGACAGTTCTCCAATATCTTATTAGTTCAAAATGTCAGTCATATTTTTTAAGAAAGCAGCAACAAATAGCAAGTTGTCTTCTAAAGTCCAACAGAATAATTCAAACTATTTCTCCTGATAACAGTGTATAAAATAGAATATCAGGATTGTCTTTTTCTAACTCACATAATAGCAAAAGATATAAGGAAATACAAAAGTTTATATCTCTTAAAGCTGTAAATTACTATGACTTTTCTAGAGATTAACTTTATGAAAACACCATTTTAAGACAGTGTTCTTGCTTTCTTCTAAACTTTCTTCTTGAAACAAAAGGTAATGGGTGAATAAAGTGTACTATTGAATTAATCTAGAGTTATGAAATGTTAATCAAGAGTTTTAGGCTATCAGCTGGTGACCTCTTTTGTTTATTTGATGTACTGTCTCTGAAAGGATGGCAAGAGCTGCAGAATACACGTTTGTTAACGATCATTATTTTAGGAGTGGACAGTGGTTGTAATAGCACATTCTTGTACCCAGCTTATTTTGAAAAGAATTACACACTTGTTTTCTGTTATTAGAATATTGTGTAGGCATTTCCTTGGCATCCTGATTAAAAAGACTGGGGCAAGATATTTTAGCTGTCTAGATACTGCATGGTTCAAGAAAATGCGTTTAAATATTTTCAACATTTCTAGATAAAGAATAACGTGTGACTATGAGACTGGAGATTCAGGCTTGGGTTCTTTAAGCATGATGTTGGGGATTTAGATTCAAAATTTGCAGCACAGCTAGTTCTGGTAGTGTATAACTTAAGGGAGTTGAAGTATAAGGTAGAGAGATTCTTTAATAGGTTGAAAACTTTATAGCATTGTGTGAGAGTTGATAGGAAAATGTTTCTCTGAGAGCCCTGGTAATGAAGTTTCTTTCAACATTAATGTTTACAGTCCCTGTTTTATTATTTATGGGATAACTCGCAAGAAGAACCCCACAGGGAAAACACTGTTAAGTTGAATAATGATTCATCATGAAATCCCTATTAATTCTTAACACTGTGCTATGGGTACAATAAACATGGTGTATCTATTAGGCTGATTTTAAAATCATGCATGCTAGAGTTATGAAGTGAACATTTAATAACAATAAGTAGGTTAACAATAGCATTTGCTCATCAGAAGGACCGTCATTGTCTCAAGCCATTATAAGCTGTGTAAAGGGGAGATGGAACTGGATTCAGAATTTCAGTTTTGGGGTAATTACATTGACTTTAATGGCCCCTTGGGCCAAGTAAATTATTAGTGGGATAAGCTCAAATGGAAAAGGTCCAGAGCACAATAAAAGACATCCCCAGTTGAGAGTATATATTAGCTGTCATTCCTCTGGAGGTGATTATGCTGTAGATACAAGCAATGGGTTTCACACACTTACTTTCTCTTCCCTATCTCATGAACGTTTCAGGACAGAATACTTTTGTTTTGCTTCTGCTAACAACCTGCTTTGATGTTCTTTTCATTAGCACAAACATTTTACTCAGTTTCTTTAGTCCAAGTCAAGTCCTTAAAAATACACAGCTTAGTATGTGTGTGTGTACATATATATGTGTGTACGTATGTATCCTGCATGAACTGTACACACAAATATCTCTGCCTCAGAATGTCTTTTTCAAGTTGCCATTTGACTCTTCTCTGATGTAGAACTGGAAGCCCATTCTGAACCTTTTGGAAAAGTCTTTCTGAACTGGGTACTGGCTGTATGGAAGATGGCCATAATTCACACTAAAAAGGGATAATACACCTAGTCTACTATGGAGCCAAGGCCTATGGACCATAACATTCTATGAAAAATATCTCATAAACATACCCATCTGTCCTACCTGAGTGTTTCAGCATTCTTTGCAAGGCACTCACATCTCTTCTTGTACCTAATTGTTTGATATTCTTCCAGAATTGTTTTTTGTCCATATTTGAGATGCATATGGATAATTATTTTAATGGCTTGAATTCTTTTTAAATTTGCTGCTATAGGGCAGAAAACCAGATATTTTTATAACTATCCCTCTCTTATCTTCTTTCTTTTCTCAGCAGGTGGAGCAGTTTGGTCAAGGGTTGTTACAATTGTAATGTTCCTGTCCATAATTACTATTTAGCTTTTCTTCCTGCATTGCCCTCACATACCAGGAAGTTCAACATTATAGGGTATCAGTGGTACCCAAATCATATTAACCAAACCAAATCAAAAACACTTCAACTCATATATGGTTTCCTCTGAATGTCAATATGAAAATTGGCACAAACACAAACCTCGTAATTTTTCAAGACAACTATCTAGCATGGGATTCTGCTATAGTCTGGGGCCTAATGAGCTTGGTTTTTTGCACCTCCTTTGCCATCCCAGACTAAAGAGCTTTCTCACTCCTGCACCCTGTACAGTGCCCATGGCTCAACATAGGCCTCAAACACCTCTTGCAGTCCCAAGGAAAACACCTTCTATAACCTCTCCAGCTGCTTTGCCTTCACAGGGCAGGTAGTTCAACCGCTCAGGATGGGAGGATAAAAGAATTTATCTTCCCGTATCCTGCTGCTTTCATGGTCCAAGTTGCCCCTGGAGAAATGCGTTTGGAAATTTTCATGATGGTGACACATTTGTAAACATTTAGAGAGCTGCAGTGCCTCCAGGGAATACCTGTGTACTTTGTTGTATACCTTCGCTGGGCTCCACACCACTTTTCCTGCTATTCTGCTTTCTGCTTGCTCCCAGCAGGCAAGTCCAGTGATATGTGAAATATTCTTAGAGAGAGAACAGAGTTTGGTATGTCATCTTCCCAGAGCTGTTTTCTCCTGTCAGAAATTTAAATCTGTTAGTTCTATTTGCCTAGTGTTAAAAACCTCTTTGGTATCCTTATGGTACAAAAACTTCTTCGTGTAAACAAGTCTATTCCCTTGGCCCTGGCACTTACTATTTTCCTCACAACATAGATTCATCATATGAAGAAAGATATTGATTTCTATTCTCATTTAGCAGTGGAGTTTACCGTCTGTTTTTTTTAAAATTATTTTTATTTTAGTACAAATATTTGCCATCAGTTGAAGTGCCTTGTCTTTGGAAATCAATTAATTGTCAAACATGGTTCTTTTTACTACAGAAAATACAAACTCTAAAGCACCAGTTTTTCCCAGGCCTGTAGTTATTTTTCCAGTTTCCTCTCTTGAAATCTAGCATTTCAAATGCTCCTTGATCTTACTTATATCTTGTCCTGGAAAAAAAAAAAAAAAAGAAAGAAAAAAAAAGAAAACCGGTGCTCAGGTGATTGGGAATTTTCATTTGCATTTTAATGGCCTCTTTTTTAGTGGGTTTGCTTATGTTTCCCTGAAGTGGTACAAAATGGAGCACTTATTGTTCAACTGTGGCTTTAAAGATGCAGTGACCAATTAAAAAAAATGTAATTCAATGTAACAGTTCAGATTTGTTGCATACCTATTTTTCTACAGCCATATTTCAGACCCTCTCCCTTCTAAGTTTAGCATTATTTTATGCCTGCTTGTTAATTATCCATACCAAGAATTAGATTTCTGTTAATGCTGCCTTTCTTCCTGCAATAATTTGATTACTTTGTGGAAGCATGTTTCATTTTGTGAGTTGTTTACAAACAAATTTAAACTTATTGTGTTTGGTTATTCATAATCTTTGTTTATAGTGTGTTTATCAGTTAAGTAGAATGAAAGTTTTTCCACCTCTTGATTTGATGACACAATATTTTATGAGCAGGAAATAAGCACTTCTGGTGTCAATTACAAAGCTGCATTATTTTTTCTTTCTTGCCATTTTTTGTTTTTGCATGTGAACATTAGGATCTTGACAGGAATAACCATAAGGCAAATCTGCAACCAGAACTCATCCCACAGAAAAAGCTGTGAATAGAGCTGGGTGAAAAAAGGAATGAAAGACTTTGAGATCCTGAATAATTTTTAATACTAATTACAAATTACTAATACTAATCTTAATACTAATTACTGAGCCTTAGCCGTTGATTTCCCTATACACTTTATATTAAGAGTTATCTGCTCAGGGAAGTTATTCCATGGTAAACTGGGGTGCAAATTTACAGTACACTGGTTACTCTGCATTAACTCCCTGTGAGGAAACAGCGTGGGGCAGCTTATTCTACCTTAAAAGCACCTCTCATAAAGGTGCATTTAGTATGGAGGAGTTAGTGGACTGTAAATTCTAACCCAAGCTTATTAACATTAAGCTGTCTGAATAGATAAGGCTTATTTGTCTGTCATTACTTTTCAAACATCTCTGCGGTAAAGACTCATCACTGTGGGTCTTCTACAGTCACAGTTATAAACTCCTTGTTTTTGGGTTTGTATTTATACAGTTACTGATAGATTCATTGACTATTGATGGTCATCATCATCCCTTATAGTTATCCTCATATGCTACGCAGTACCAGCACTGGACTTCATATATATAGTAAATGTAATAATAAGTGGTACGATTTCAGATTTGTTCCACTAAAACCAGCAAAAACTAGGTACCAAATACTTTTGATGTTCTTGACCTGGGAGACTGAGACCTATCCCCATTACAAGCTAAGCCCAAATCATGCACCCAAACTCCTCCAAAGTTTGGGGAAGTTGACACTGCAACTTGTACCTGTCTCAAAATGTAGATCATGCAGAGCACCCATATACTCCTAAAGAAGGGGCATGATTGTGGTGACAGTCAGTGATTAGCTTCCTTCTATTATTTCCAAAAGACATTTGGATTCTCAGTAGACAGGAATTCCATTGAGAATGATTGGGAAACTTTTACCACTGATTACCATGACTATTTTTTGAGCTGATAATGAGCTGTGTGAATGATAAGTACAGCAGTATAGTTTCCAGCACTGACACTTCGAACACCGTTGATTCTTTTCTATCTTCAGAGTTCAGCAGATTATAAATCCACCACAAAATTTGTCAGTACATGGAAGTAAAGAATAAGAAACTAGAGATGGTCTAGAAATTATTTTAGTGTGAATGTCTTTTGACAAAAACTCGGAAAAGGGGGAAGAAAATATTTTTCCCTTTTCCCTCAAAGGAACGGAAAAGATGTTTTTGCAAAACAGAACTGTTTTTATTTTTGTCAGAAGTCTTATGTTCAGTAAAAATAGTTCGGATAAGTGGAAGAAAATAGAACAAGGTGGTGTTTCATGATGGGAACTGAATTTAAGGGTTATTAATGTTTCACAGGAAATAATACAACAAGAATTTCCTTTCTCAAAGTTTTATAATTTTTTCTTGAAGTGTAAAACTAGATGTTAGTGGCCAAAATCTATTCAAATATTAATTGGTTAACCAACATATTCTTGCTTTCCTGCTAATTAACTGTTCTATAAAGCTTCCTACATAAAATAGGAAGTGTTTAAAAAAGAAATCCATTTCAGGCCATTGCATTGAAATCCAGGAATGACACATGCTTCAAGCCAGCACAGATCCTGACTCATTTTTTGTCACTAAAAGGAATTACATAGGCTTTGAGTCTTAGCAGTATCCTAAGGAGATAACTAATAAGAAATAATATATATTGGTAACCTGCCTAGAATCACTTTAGTTTTCAGAGAATGCTCTGGGTTTGACAACTCAGGGAAAGGGCAGGAGCAGAGAAAGGGTGTAATATAAGTCTGAACGCTGCTTTGCTAGGTCTTTTTTTTCCTTCTCAGTATCTGTTATAAGTAAAAATACATTACCATAGATCTTTTAAACCCAGACCAGACATTTGAACTGTCATTTTCACCTCTGATTTCCATCAAGGTTCACAAACCTTTTTATAGCACTCAGTAATGTATCCTGTATATCAAAATCAAAAAAAAAAAAAAAAAAAAAAAAAAAAGCGCTCAGTGCTTCTGTTCTGCAGTGGTGAGAGGCAGCGCGCTGGACTCTTTGTAGTCCACAACTAGGGAGTTCAAAAGCACTAACAAAGGACTTCCATGCAGCCAATACTTTTTTCTGTTACTTTTATTCTGAGCAAAATGTATTCAGTTAACAAAGAATGGGAAATAGTGGTCTTAAAACAATTTTCATGCCAGAAACAGGATTTTTGGTGGTATAATGAACTGATGTCCTGTAAAAGGTTGAAAATAATTAGAACAGGGAAAGCATTTGATAGTCAGGAGGAATGTAATTTATCTGTATTTACACATGCTTTTTCTCTAATAGGACTGCCCAGTTACTTTAATATAATCAATAGGAAAAGTTAGCCACATGATAAAAACTGGTTCCAGTTCTATCCACGTGTATGCCATGAAAATGGAGAATTACAGTTTAGATGGCCCATTAGGAAACTGCAGTGAAACCATCCATTGAATGAACAAGGGCATGAAAATGCTGAAGTTCTTAATTTAGTATTTGCATAAAAGCTTCCTAGGAGATATTTGAGGACTGACTTCAGAACCAGTAGATCTCCTGACGATTTATTCTCCAATTTAAGTCCAAGTCCATGTGGTAAGTAGAAAGATAATAGCAGTAGAGAAGTGACAATAACAAACAAAGAGCACCTGCATGTGAAATACATGCAGCAATTTCTTATTAGGAGATCTGTCAGTCCATAGATACTAAACTGTGTTCTCCTCATCCGAACAAGGACATGGACTTATGGAAATATCCTGCACTCTGTTTTTACCTGGGCCATTTCTTGATAAAAGACACTGGTCATTTCCACAGATTTTCAACTAAAAGCCTTAAAACTCTGGCCCTTTGCTGCTTTTTCTTGTATTTCAAAATGTCTGGTAGAGATAGTGAAGAAGCAGCTTGAAAATTGGGGTCTCTGCAATGTCATCCTTGAGAGCTAATGTTATGAACATTCTAGATTCCCTTAGAGGGACATCCTTGTGCTGAAACATAGGATAAATCTTATTACTGGAAGCTCCAGTCTGGTGTTACAAAGGATTTGTGGATCATTGTTTCTAGAAAAAAAACAGAGAGATTAGAAATGAGATGAATGGGGAACACTGAAAGGAGAAAAAGTAAATGATGCTGAAACAATAATCATGGTTTAACTTAACTAATCTTGGTTTTTACGAAAGGTTATTACCATCTGAGAAGGATGTATATATTGGTCACAGAGCCATTTCATATATCTATATTGAAAATAATGAATGCTTTTCATCTTCACAGATGTTTTTCATCCACTGTTGACCTGCCTAGGGAGACCTGTCATTGGAGAATATAATTCTTGAGTATTTAATTCCAAAATCTCAACCAGTAGAGGACGGTGTTTTCAAAAATATCAGAAGTAGAACTGACCACGGTTTTCTGTCCAGCTGATGATATCATTCTAGATGATATTGCTTTCAGGTCAACATTTCTGAGAACAGCAAAACTTTTCAGGAAGTCCATTGTCACAGACAGTACAGATAAACACTGTTGGCAAAATGTAGTTTTTGGAAAGTCTGAAAAGTCTGCTTTGCTAAAAGTTTTCCTTTTCTCACTGTTAGACAGACAAAAATATGTAATGGAAGCGATGCTGTTGGTGATAAAAGTTTTCCCATTATAGCTGTGTACCATCAATCTATTTTTTGCATTCTGGACTTAACCTTTGATTCAGAGCATTGTTTCGAAAATCATAATATGAATATTTTGAAACAGTATTTTTCTCCCTTTGGCATATTTTTAATGGTTTTTGCCTGGCTTTAAAAGAAAAAAATAGAGGGTTTTTTTTCAGAAGAATCAGAGATCACACATTAAAAAAGAAAAAGTACTGGCATTGCAAAATAGATTAAAATGAGAAATCTGAAAATTAAAAGTAGTAAGTAGAATGGAGATAAAAGATCTGCAGTAATTTCAGTAGATAAACTACAGCTAGCAGATTAGAATTAAAATTCATGTGAAGAATCAAAGATGTAACTGTTATGAACTTGTCCCTGGTTAAAAGCAAAACTAAATTAAACAGAAAAGAAAGCAACATGCAATTAAAATATCCACAAAAGGAATTCTACTAGATTAACCACATTGAGTAACAATAAGCTGTAAGCTGTATCCTAGATTTCTAAATAAAATAAATTACTTCTAGGAAGTTACCAGAAACTTCATGTGATTTGATGTTAACAATTCATCAGAGCATAAAAAAGATATCTGAACTGCATGACCCTCATGAAATTTGGTTGGGTTTTCATGTTTGAAAGTTACTATTATTAATATATCATGTTAGGTGGTAAATTGAATTGTAAGAACAGGGGGGATCATCTATAATGCTTTTCACTATTTAAAGACATGAAAATAATTTGCAGAAAAGGCTTTCCCTTCAGTATTTGATAGTTAAATTCAGATCTGTTTGTGGAAAGAAGACAACAGCTTCTACCTGCATATTATTTTATTGCTCAAGCTAATGCGGGTGGTTTTAGACATGTAAATTCAGGATGTTTAGAATTAGTTTCTTAAAAGCTTTAGAGGAGCAATATATTGTCACCTCAATTCAGTCCATTTATCACAACTTAGCTAAAGTAGTTAGAACTGTCTTTTCAGTCACAGGATGTGGGAGCTAAAAATTATTCCAGTTCTTCATAATTCTTGAAAGGAAACTCAGTTCATTTTGACAAGTTGACAAAAGGCCCAGTTTTGTTTTCAAGTAAAGCAATGTACAGAGGCAAGCTTCATTAGGAAATAGAGCTGGTCCGCCACTAATCAGCAATCCTGAAACTGACACCACAAATCCCATGCAATGTAATACTACTGTCATCATAAAAGCAATTTTGTAAATCTTTATTTCCTTAAAAACAGGGTGCAGTAAGTAAAAGATTGGCCATGAGAGGTGAAAACACTTGGGAGTGCTGCATGTTAACTCTACACAGTAATATCTTTCTTAACAAGATCTTATTTTTCTTCCTACTTGTGTTTGACATTTATATTTGACATTTATTATGCATGTACAAGAAACATAACTCTTGCTAGATCTCAGATATAGGTTTGATTTTAGAGCAGAAATCTAGTATACAGACATTAAATCACAAGCTAAACTCTTTCCTGTGACCTGAAAAAATCTATTTTCCCCACTTAGTTTTTTGTTGTTGGGTTTTTTTTTCAGATCTTAGAAATGAGCCTCAATTACATATAAAATTACTGGATTCATGCCAAATAATTTCCAAGGTGTTTTGTATAAGAGTTGACTATATTTTTTTCTAAATAAGTTTAGAATTTCTCTCTTTTCAAGTGTATTCTAAAGCACATTTTTTTGCTATCTGCATCTAACTCTAGTGACTGAGTTTTATGATGAAGTCAGAAAAATATAGGATGCTGAAAAATTTTATGTCCAAATCTTTTAATTTTTTTTGTCATAATTCATAATAGAAAATATTGCAAATATATATATATCATGTGTAACACCTTGCCACCATATAGAGAGCTGAGAAGCACTAGTGCTTATCACTCCAGCCCTGATTTATGACATCTGGCACTTCCACAAGTAGCCCCATGGATTTAAGGGGGATTACTTCCATAAGCAAATGTCACCTAAAGTGCAAGATGCCTATAGAAATTAGAAATAAGCCTCCCTAGTGCATAATTGTTCCCAAAAACACTTCCTATATGACATTGTCAGCTCTGGCTTTTAATATTTCAACATATCTTTTTGCACTGTTAATGCTGAAGAACCTGTTTTACTATATTTTTGTCCTCTGGATAAAAATGTTTCTGATATTCCCATTACTATTTTACTGATTGTGTAGTATCCCATAATAATCACATATAAGTAAAATACAGTTCTACACTCATGTTCTGTGCATCATTCAATTATTTGATTTCTTTCAAGATAGTAACTCTTTTACTCATCACATATCCCTACTGTTGCTAAACGCTTCAAAAGTTGCCACGGTTGTAGCCTTAGAAGATGGAACTGCAAGCATTTAACAGTTTGTCATTTCATCTAACTTCGGTATTGTTATATAAAATTTTCATTGGCATTTTACATAGCAAACTGGCAATTATTAACAATATATTTTTCCCTATCCTGTTTGTGCAAGTCTGTTGCCCATAGAGGGTTACAACTGAGTTAATTTTCAGAAAAAGTGGTTTGAAAGAGTTCTTGAGCTGGGCTGTTTATGAACACAGTCTTTTCTCTTATTTCTAATTAGTGTGAAATGGTTCCGAACAGGAGTCAGCACTGCAGAAGTCTGTGCTGCACAAAGCCAGCCTTGTTAACGGACACAGGGAACAGTTTGTTTTGCTGAATAAACAACTTCGTCATAGTGCTTTCCAAAAAAAAATACAATCCAGTTTACCAGCTGTCTTCTGAATGTTGAATGTTGTTGATGTGCATCTGGATGTCTTTCTTGGGGATTAGATTATCTTTATTCCTGTTTTGAATCCTAGGTTTACTTAGTGAGAGATTCAAAAGAGAATCAGCCATAAAAGCACTTTTTTGTTGTTGCTTTTAGCTGGTTTATCTTTCTTTGTCCATATAATTGAACTGAAACCCAGCCATCAGTTACTTTTCCTTAAACTTTCTGTCATGTCTTGCATAGTCAGTAAGTACTGATTCTTAATAGTTGAGCAAAATACATTAGCAGAAGTCTTGCTGTAAGTTTTGTATCATGAAATGTTGTCCTGTTCTGTCTCAGGATATGTAGTGAAGATATTCTTTTGGAGCTGCATAAAAGCAGGTTCTATGAATTTTAATCATTCAAGAATACCAGACCTGATCAGATATTTTACTGGCATAACTATTAATGTCACATATAGGAATGGATGTTTTCAACAGGCAAGGAAAGAGTCTAAAATTATGCATACAGTTGTTTTTGGTATTGACATCATCATTGGTAATAAAGGTAAAAAAGAGTACTCTTGTATATAGTGGTTTCTTTTCTCAGAAATCTGTAGGGGCAGTATCTTCAGACTACATTGTGTGATTTTAGTTACATAATCTTGACCGTTAGCCTATAATCATCATATGGTATAAGACGAGGACTAGCTGAAAGGCATAACTTAATGCTAGCTAAAGATTGGAGCACTTTATTGATAACCTCCCATTAAAGAAGTTCTGACTTGGGAAGAGAAGCAGAAGAGCAAGGGCTACCTGAATATGAACACTGTTAGTAGTAAGGATTTTTGTGCACTTAGACTTTCAATTATACAACCCCTTTTAATTAACAGGAGATTTCCTGTTCTGCAAATGGAAGCAGAAGCTGACACTTTAAAATTTAAAATTACTCTTGTATGCAATCCTGAGGCTCAGAGGGGTAGCTGATAGAAGTAAAAGAAGGGGCTTGTCCTATGGGAGAATTGTATCTCATGTGCACATCAGAGCAAGAAATGTCTGTCACAGTAGCAAGACAAAAGGATATAAATGTGTCCAGCCTGGTCTCCTCTCCCATGCACTGTCAGTACTGTCTTGTACCTTGGCAAGCCTTCTGAGCGTACATTACCTACCTACATGCATGTTAATTCTAACACTGAACAAAACTCCCGAGCCTGCAAGAATTTATGTGGTCTCAATTGTTTGAGAGGACATTTTAGGAGATCATGAGATGTTCTGACTGTAAAACCTGTTGAAGTGACAGAAAGGGAAAAGACAAAATGTTGCATGAAAGAAAAAATAGTGTTCAGTGCTGCTGCACTAAGGCTAAACAGAAGTGAAAGGGTCTTTGCTCTATCTGTAAACATTGTTTTTCTTCCTCAAAGTTGTGTTCTCAGCATAAGCAGATGAAAAATTCTGAGACTGACAAGTATTATGATAATAAAACGGGGAGAGAGAGTTTATCTAACTGTTCAAAGGCAACTGTTGATTTGGTCTGGGTGACCATGCCATCATTTACTAACTTTGGTATAAGTATAAATTCTCTCCCTTTTCTCTCTTTTTATTTTCTTCATGTTTCTATTAATGAATATTTATAGCTAGTTCAGTCTCTTTTTTTGATTTTTTTTTAAAATTTTTTTTGGGCTTGCTGTCTGTCCTCCTCCCCACAGTCTGATCATCTGTGCCTATCAACACATCCGCAAAGTAGAAGGACATAGGTTCAGAGCTCTCCACTAAGAAGAATGAACATTGGAGCTAGGATGCAAGTATGTAACACATACTTTGATGGAGACCTTTGAAAAGGAAATGTCACTTGTCTCAGTACTGTATCTTTCCCAGCTTTGGTAACTTGAGCTGTACTTTCTAATTAGGCCTTAGAAAACAGTTCCAAGCACAAAATAGGTTGGTTTTTTTTTTCATTTATAGCCACTCTACGAAGGAGCTATATGAACTTGTTGACCATGTAAGCATATAAGGAAGCTGAAATTAAGATTTATACATAACGTGGTAGTGTTGCTGATTTGAAGGAAAGAATATAGCAGCTGCCTCTTTTCCATCCCCTGCTTCCTCCCCTTAGCATCACGCAGAATGAGGCTTGTGATTTCAAAGTCTTGATAATATAAAGTGTGTGATTCGTTTACTTTCTAGCATTAAAAGGTTGAAAGCCAAGCACTAGGTCTGTCACAGTGGAGGAGACAGACATGAAAGAGATACATGAGAAAGTCTCACTACTGAATGCCCCTGCCTTTACTATATGATTCCCTTACCTGTAGTTAGCCTAATTAAACTGAATAGGGGACTGTTCTTAATTGGCTCCCTGCTCTATTAAGTAATGCAGATTACACAATTTAAGAAATTTGCATTTCTTGGAATCTAATCCATCCTGTCAATGGTGGGCTTGGATTTTTTCTTTTTTTTTTTTTTTCTTGGTTTTAAATGTTTGTGTAAGAGGCCAAAGTCCCTGAAAGATGTCATACAGACAGACCGGAAAATAAATGTTTTCCAGTAATTGTCTTTCATTATTGTTTTTGTCCTTTCTGTGAAAAGTATGTTACCAGAGGAATCAATATTCCCAGATTTTTCCACAACTGAATTTACAGGCCAGATCTGAAGTAGTGAACATAAGGAAATTGAAGTCCTTGCCTCAACCAGTTTGGCTTTGAGCCAGAAAAGCTTCAGCAAACCAGAATGTTGCATTTTGGGGAGCTCAGTGCCCCGTGCTACTGCAGGTTGCAGTACTAACTGGTATCTTTACAGTTACAACTTCAAAGAATTCTGGGCGCTGTTATCGTTTCAACCAACTTTTGTAGTGAGCAATGATCATAGGTTTATAAAACAGAAAAGACTCATCTGCATAAAGCCACTTACTCCAGCAGCTACTGGTGCAGTGATGTTGCTCAGCTCATGGGACATTTTCCAGGGTCTTAGTCAGTCTGTATGTTAATCCAGTTTTTCCCATTTCTCTATATGTCTAGGAAAATTTCTGTTAACTTCCACTGAATAATTCTGGGAGACATAACAGGTTCTCATTCTGAGATAGGGATATGTCATTTCTCTAGTCAGCCTTTGTGTTTGAGTTCAGATTGAATGCTTTCTGGAAGACTTTATCAACATACATCATAATTTCCAAAGCCACCTTCAAGAATGCTTAGCTGGAGACATTTTGATGCCCTATGTTTGCTTTTAAATGAACTTCCTCTTCCCACCACCATTACAATATTCTGTCCTCCAGCATTTACAGACATTATTTTCCTTCCTCCACTTCCTTTCCAATTGTATTCTAGTCTTTGTAATGTTATTTTTGTCATTTCTTTTTAAGGTTCAAGAACTAACCCATTGTTGCTGCCCACGAGCATGGGTAAGAGAAGGCAAAGGGATAATAGCAACAAGAGTTACTTCCACAGAAGCCTCAGGAGTCCTTAGAATATGGAGGAGAAGAAAACAATACCCGGAACAGATGATTGGACCAAATGTTACTAGGAGAGAGAAATGGTGAAACTGATCTTTCAGGGAAAAGAGGACATCAACTTCAGAAAAGAGATCAACAAGACTGCTGTGACAGAGAAAGAATAAACGAGAGGTAACATACAGAGGAAAAGGAGAGATGCTAGAAAAGGTGGAAAGCTTCACCTAAAGAAAGTTATTTTAAAAGCTGTAATGCATGCTATTGTTTAACAGTGCCCTTAGTAATCTGTTGACAAGGGGTTCATATACCCTCTTATTCATTTGTTTTTGTGTTGTGTACTTGCATATGAGCATACAGAATTTTAATTGCTTTGCTAGAACTTATAATCCTTTTCCAGTGTTTCAGAAATAAGGACCACAAAATGCCATAAACCTGCCCTACTTCAGATCTGCAGTATCTTCCTTTTACAACTGAGATACTTTCAGAATCATCTGCATCCATAAGACATTAAACTGAAACAACCTGCGAAAGACTGTATTGACTGTCTTTGCCCTGGTTAGTGATTTGAGTTTTTGCCGTTATTTCCATGAGGAAATGACTTTGAAAAAAAAACAACCCAGTGATTAGGATTAGTTTCCAAGTTTCTTCACTGTGTTAACAAACTTTGAAGATATTTCTGAAAGAAAAGCTTTTCGATTTGATAACATTATTACTGTACAATTCTTTCTATTTCATCTGCCATTACCGAATTCCTAATGATATAACTCTGAATAGATGAGTATCTTAAATCTTCCTTCAATGGGAGGTAACAAAACACAGACCTTCATGCAGCTTTAAGAAAAAAAGTACTGTGATTGGCAAAAAGAAGACATTTGTTTTTGTTACAGTCAAAAAGATTGTCTTCTGCTAATAAAATTGCCCATTAAATCTACACTTGTATTGTATTATTACAAAAAATGTGTCGAGTCAATTCAGTAACATTGCTCTCACAAAAGAGTTTGACAGCACTGAAGCTGCTAAGAGCTCAACAGATTCGTCTCTTATGCCAGACATGTAATGCACCCTTGTGTTAAAGAATGGCTTAATAATGCTCGCATTTAAATAGCTTTTCAGGGACTATTAATAAGTTTTAAATATTCTGTGTTTTCACTGAAATACATATTCATATGGAACAAAAGATGTTTCTGGGCAGAGGAAAGAATATTAACCAATAGGAGATTCTGACTCCAAATGTGTTTTATAATGTTTGATTAGTCATAGAAATTTGGAAATACTGTGTGTAGTTTCAAATGAACTAATATTTTTTTATTAAATTGCCTCTTCCTTTTTGAGCCACCTTGGATATCATTGTACTTCCAATATCCAGGTCAGCTTTGGTGTCAGCTTCATCTCTTCTGTCCTCCTTCTCTCAGATCCCATCAATCCTTTTCAGAAAATAAACAAACCTAATCCCTTCCTCTCAACAATGAGTGGGAAGACATTCTTCTGCACTTCTATAGACCCCTTTTTTAAATCTATATAAATTTTCCCTGTCTCTCTAACAAGTCTTATCTGTTGGCACAACTCCTTGATAGTACAAAAGGCTGCTATTTTGGATAATGTCATATCCAGTTCTTTGACAATATTTCCTTTAGTTGCAATTACTCCAAATCATGCATCCCTATATGTATAAAAATGCAAAGCTAACTTGGGAAGAAAGATATTTTTACTGATATTAATTTCAGTTTTGTGCAACAGTACTTGCAAAAACTATAAGTAAATACTTCAAAATTCACTGTTTAAAATGGTCTGTAGTAATTTTCCCTAAGGCTGCTCTTCCTGATGGGGCTCTGAAGAAACTCAGAATGGTGAATCTGAAGGAATCAATTATATACTTATTTCTATCTAAGGGGGACATTACTCTATGTTCACTGTTTAGCTGCGACTATCATGTCTTCAGACTAAAACTAATCTAGATTGAAAACACTTGTTTTATGGCGTATTTCTTGCAAAGCTTTCCAGCTAGTACATTTTCACCCCAGTTCTTGTATAATGCTGGGCCACCGAATGGAACAGTAAAAGGATGTATTTAAAAGACATGGACATTATAATGGAGAGATAAAAGGACTTAACAGCTAAACAAGTACAGGACAAAAATAAATGTAAAGTGAAAAATCAGGTCCCCAGGGGACTGTCAAAAAACCGTGTACTGAATAACTGATTTTGTAGTCCTTGTGCCATATGAATTACTGTCTTGATTTGCACCTATACGTTGTCCAATGAACTCAAATAGCTTATTACACAGATTATTATAATCATAACACTGTGACATGTTTTTTGGAGCTTTCACTCTTAAATGATAGAAATTCTACTATTTTTTTGCTGAAGAATGAGTGAGATTCATATTTTTTGAAAACTAACTTGGCCACAAGTAATCCGCAATGTAAAGAAGTGCCCGATCATGTTCTGAAACTTTTTCAATTCATCAATTATTCAATAAATAAAAAAGGATTTCTGGCTTTGCTTGTTCATTTGTTTTTGCAGCACTTTTTCATTTCAGAATCAACTCTATTCCTTTGGTCAAGGGAAAGCTTGGGAAAGATGAAGCCCAAGTGTCCATAGGATGGAGCAAAAAAGAGTGATGTATGTCCTTTCTGTTGTTCTGTAGGACCCTCTGAGCAGAAAGAAAATCTAGTCCAGCCAGATTTACTAGTGGCCCTATGCATGTAAGCTGCTCCTGGGAACACCACCAATTTTCATAGAGTCAGTGATGACTTAGGCTGCACAGGAAATGAGGAAAAAATTATTTCCAGTCTTTCACAGTGCCCTTTATATCTAGCCTGTAGTATTTTGTCTCCCTCCCAAGGTGTACAATGTTTGCCCCTGCCAAGCTTTCAGCATTTTCCCTTTTCTTACTGCTCACAATCCTCGTTATTTGGTGAATGTGTCAGTGGAAACAGGAAAGGGTTAGAAGCATAAATTAGAGGATCTTTCTGTTTATCCAAAGGCCATAAAAGATTAAGTGGGTGCTATTTTTCTATGTGGGTCTGTACAGATATGGAATGTGGTAAGAGGACAAGAAATCCCTGTTTGATTATTCTGATTCGTGTCTATCATAGACTTTGCATCTCATTACAGAATTTATATGTATGAACCATCTTTCTATTTGCTGTCTTCCTGAAGACATCAACTCCAACACGAGCAGTTTGTTCTTTATGCACTAGAAATTACTACCTCTAGAAGAACAGCACATGAATCCCTAAGTGATCAGAGATCTCTCCCCTTATTGCTCCTTACTTTCTTTTTTTATTTGCCCTGTAATACCCTGCCATTCTATTCCCTTATGCAGTTTCTTCCTTGCCATAGTCACAGCATGCATTCCACTGATGTAACCAGGAAGGACCATTCACCCATTAACTTTCTTTCTGGATTCTTCCTATAATGTGTATCCTCAGGCATTTTGCTGTATTTGATTTTGTCAAGGTCTTTTGCTCCCTCTTAGATGAATCAGGACCTTTAGTCTATCTTCATCCATAGGTGTTCAATTGCTTTTGACAAATTTGATCATATATTTCTTTGTAAAACAATGCCCTTTGGGGGTCTCACCAGTACATCCATTCATCTCTCCACTTTCTCAGGTATTTCATTTGGAGAAATCTTATCTCCCCTCACTCCCTCCCCATGCCTTTAGATCTCTACTCTGTTTCCTTTATACCTACATTTTGCATGGACTTGTCTACTTAAATACCTCAAACTGTTGTCTCTATGACGTTAACTTAACAGTTCAGATAGCAAAGGACATGAGGTAAAAGGGAAGAAAATCTCCACCAAGAAATGCTAGTGCTTCATCATGTGCAGATTTTGTCAAAAACACCAACCAAAAACTATGAAAACGTAACTCTTTAGAACAGCAAGGTTTCAAAGTAGTTTTAATCAAAAATTGTTAAAAGTAATTTTAATGCCATGTTTCTTGCTGCCATATTTTTTAAATTTAGAAAGTCTTGGAAAATAGTGAAAGTATATACTTCTAAAAAGATGGTATAAAGCTTATTACCAAACATTATCACATTTTGTGACAAAAAAAAAATGGGGAAAGAAAGTTTCTTAAAAACTGCATTTTGAATTATTAGATTTTGCTTAAAGGAAAATTTGGAAGTGATAATGTTTCTTTCTGAAATCTCCTTGCTTATAGAAACAATATTATTGAGAAACCAAAAGGAAAAAAATGTTACAAAATTAGAACAATCCAGTTATCTGTGATTACTTTATCCTTTTGTCACTTCATTTGCTGTGTGTCCTGATATGATTTTGATAACTAGTACATTTTGATCACAAAATGCAAATCATCACTGGATCAAAGTCTCAGCTGATATCTGAACAAAACATCTGAGGTCAATGGGACTTTCAGATGCTCAGCACTTTTACAAACTGGGCAGGTGCCCTAGGTTTCTAATTTTGAAATCTCCTCTCTATGAAAAGAACACCTGACTTTCTAATTTTTATGTTCAAAATCAAGAAGCAGACAGATAGTCTCTGTGTCAAATGCTTTCCTAGCTAGATTTTTCTCTAGTGTGTATTATTAGCCTGCTTTTCTTCACTGTTACTATTATCCTTCATATCAAGATGTGCACTGCTGAAAAAGAGTTAAGAAGACAAACAGACAATTAGCTGAAGGAAAACACATTTATTGCTATATATATAGTAGTGAAGTAGATTGTTTAACTTACAGTACTGCATTACTGTGTGGTAGATAGAGTGATACCTTTTTTAAATTGTTGAAATTTTATCATTTAGACCTTTTTTAAGGAAATACTTCTAACAGCAATAACTGTCTTTCAGCAGATTTCTGAAGAAAGTAGCTTGTAACAAGGAAATAAAAAGACAACAAAACAGGTTTCCAAATATTTTAAGAGAGAACTTTTAACAAACTGTTCTTCTTGCTCTGGAAGGTTAGTTGGCTTTTTTACAACAACCAGCAGTGGGATTTTCTTAAAATTTTTTGACCCGATTCTGTTTCTGTAATTTAAATATGTGACAGCAAAACTTCTACATTTCCAGATGAGCTACAAAGCTACACTCCACTGTGTTTACAAATGAAATAGGGTTAGGTAAATTAAAAAAAAAAACACAGCCTCTGCACCTTACCTCAGACACACATTTGCAAGACTGCTAAGGACCAACCAGATCTCAGTTTATTAAATTTATGCTGTGTATGAAATTGTTGCTAAGTGGGAATTGCAAATGTTGTCTCTTTTCACACTATAAGCATAGGAAGACAGGAAATGATTGCTTTTTGTTAAGTCTTTATTCCATAATTGGCAAAATGAAAAGCACTGTTTGATAACCTGGCTCCCTATTTGTCTGAGCTATCTGGAAAATGAATGGACTACTAATGAAGCATAATCTGACAGATGATGGCAGGAGGTAGAGCTAGGGAAGCTGATTCTTAGCGTTAAAACCCTGTACAGTCCTGCCTCAATAACAGAGGAATTAATCAACTGGGCCTAACATATAATCTGATTAAATCCTTCTTTGCTAAATGGTATAAAGCAAACCCCCAAACTGAGTATTGTTCTAGGAGCTGCTTCCCAAATCTTGCATCTAGAAACTGAATGATTTTTTTCTTTAGCAGCCATGGAAATTACAACTTCTTCATACCTCAGAGGCTTCAGAAGGTTTGCCTTAAATTTGCGGAGGAGCAGAAACCACAGCTAGGATTCTGAGATTGGTGTTTGTTTCCAGTAGTCAAATAGTTCACGTTTAGATAAAGAATGTCTGAGTTTTGAACATTGTCTGATCATTAGATGTTGGAGCTGTGTAATGGCAGAAAAGTGTATTTGTGAATGGCTTGATATTGTTTCTTGAAATCATGTTGCATCCTATATTAGGGCACAGAGACATATTTTATTCTTCCATCTTAGTGGTGTTACAAATACTGTGTGAAACTGCTGAGTACAGCAAAATGTGCAGGCCTATATAATATGAACCCTGTGACAAAATGAGTTGGGATTAGCAATTTGCATTACTGTTTAGCATTGGAAAATCTCAGCTACCAGTGCCCAAAGTATAATTCCACTTCATAATGTCGACAGGTAATGCATAAATTAACCAGTAACTCACAGCAGGGCATGTGCTACCAACTAATGTAAGATTAATATTAGTCCATTGCAATTTGAGTTCACATATAAATTCAGGTGCCTAGCTGAAAAATCTATACCTCTTTACCCTGCAAAACTAGCTTAGATTATTTCTGGGTTGTTTTTGTTTGTTTGTTTGTTTTTGGTTTTGTTTTTGTTTTTAGTAAAGCTTTGTTTTTATATTTAAAGGAATGCAAAAATAAGAAGTGATGAGGGAGGAAGAAAAATCAATTGAACTCTGGACTTTTGTAGAGCTTGTATGAAGTCTTGGGGAGCTTTCAATATTCACACCCTGTTTCAGCCACTTCTTTTAGCAGACAGATACATGAGGTAAAACAGTAAAACATGGGAGCCAAATTCTGGTCTTACATCCAGGCAATCTCATTCAAGAAAAGGGAGTTAGAATTCACACGACATGTAGATCTTGATAACAGTTATGTTTTCACATTGAGCATGCACTAGCTACATCTCCCTAGCTATGGTGTGCTCCTAGGCTTTGGATCAGCTTACCCTTGAAGTTTAGTGGTCCTAAACTCAGTGTAAATATCAAAATAGGTTTAACACCATGAATCTGTCCTTGTGTTATAGTACAGGTTGACTTTCATTCTATTCAGATCCAAGCTGACTGAACAAAAGAAAAGGTGTGAGGGACAGGGAGGGGGAAGTGGAACGGGTAGAGAGGATGTCTGGCACGGAAAAGTAACATTGCACACAAATCTGAAGGAGCCTCAGAAGAAAGCTACAAAAGGAAAATTAGCCCTCTTGATTTCACTTTGGTCTCCTGGTTCTCTGGTGACAAGCAGAATATCAGCATAGAAAGTGCTGAAGACTAAATTGCAAGAGATGGCAGTGCTGGAGCCCATATTTTTATTTTCATTGTGGCAGTAAATTCTTGTTACCTATTCCTAACTTCTTCTAATGCAGATTTGGCAGCAATCTGAGCACAAATCTATGATTCCCATTTTGCTCCATCCTCCTATTTGGTAGTGATATTTCTGCAAACTGTGATGATACATTCCTTCAGTTTTGAATCTGCCCAGTTCAAGTCCAGGAACATCTGTAGAATAACAGTGTTTTTAGTGATTTTTAACAAAGTAGTTCTATAAATAAAGATTTAGATCCCACCATCACTTAACATAATGGTGTTAGCTCTGAAAGGACAGTCAGCCAGCTGGCAGTAATGAAACATAATCTTGACACTAAAATCAGTGTGATTTTTATTTACCAGAGTAACACTGGGGCAGTGTCCTCAGTCATGTCTCTTTTTCTCTGTATGAATTCTCCTTTCCTTGCTATACTGGAGGCATTGTCAGGTCCAGGCTATTGATAGCTATGTTGGGCTGATCTTCAAAAGGTTGGTAAAGTGCACTTTAAAAGCACTTTAAATGCACATTGCATTGGATTGCTTTCCAAAGCAACCACTCCTATGGAAGAATCTCACCCATGGAAAAGACACTCAGATAAGTGCTACTTCTTCGATGTATGCCACACACCCATTAAATAAAAGCGGTGCTTGAAAATGAATATTACAGGATTTATTTCTAGTGATCAGCAAGCACATTGTTCAACAACAGAAATGGACAAGAAATTAATTTAATATGCCCAGGAGTACACCACTTTTTAAAGTTAAAATAGATGTGATATAATTTTTTTCTTATGATTGCAATTATATTATGCTAATGTTCATAACCATAGCTAAACTTTATAAAATATTTAATATACAAAACAGACACTCACCTACAAAAAGCCATGTTGGATACCAATCTTACTTTTCTTTCCAAATTCTGATATTGTAATGGATAGTGCATATATATTTAGAAAACAAATGACTGAAGACAGTGTTCTTGGGTATTGGACTTTACACATTTATATGCCTCTCCTATTTTCCCAACTGAGTGAGAAGGAAAGACTAGTTTACTCAGCAGGAGATCCCACTGCCTGTTTCTGAGGCCTCTCAATCATTAGTATAGGAAAAAACCTTAACAAGCATTTGATACCAGCATAACTAAAGACACAAATAAATGGCTAAGGGAAAGATCATCATGCATTCTTTCTTTTCTAAATGGTCTGTTGTTACTAAGTACTAAGTAAGTTACTAAGTACTTAGTAAGTAAGTTTCCAATGGTATCAGTAAGACTTTCAGATGGACAAGGGCATAAAATACTCTAAGAGTTTCACCACAGCCAATTCAGTACTGCCTTGTCCATGACCAGAAAGGTCAGGAGGATTCTGGAGACAATTCTTTAATGGGTTCTTCATGCAGTTGTTATATGGTGTCCAAAAAACAAGAAGATGCTTGTGAGAACTTCTTACATAAGAAGATCCTTGTAAGAGTTTCTCATCTTCTCTAGAGATGTGCCAAAACCTATAGGTATAGGATTTATGGGGCAAATGCCTTGTAGATATTCAGTAGAGGATATTTACAAGATAGTGTTTTGTAATGGCATGACAGTAGACAGATTCTTAACAGTCAAATTCTGCTCTCCTTTAAGCTATTGAGCCTGAACAGTAGTCAACTATTCAAAGGAAGAAAGAAGAAAAATAGGAAGAAAATTATTGGGAAAAATTAAGAAATTATATTTAAAATCTCATGAAAAATCTTATTTGTAGTAAAAGTGAAAATACGTTACTAGCATATTCACAGTGAAAGCTGTTTGTAGTATGCCATATTTCCCTATACTATGGAGAAGTTGAATTGTGCCAAGGAGTCTTGCTTGGATTTCAGTATTTACACAAACCAAGATTTCTGTTCTAGTTAGCATGATATGGAGGGTTACTAATGAGAAATGACCTTATATATGGGGTTTCTGAACATTATTTCTTAACCATTTTCACTATATATGTGCACATATAACTGATGTCAGAATGGCATGCAACAAGGGAACAAGTGTATTTTTTGTCCATAGAAAGTAGGAGAAGTTCTGTGTCACTGTATGTTCTCTTCTTACTTAAATAAAAAGCTGTGACTAGGCTGAAATCTAATGTTGATGTTGTCAGCTGCCTTATGGGGCCCTTTCTCCCTCTGTGTTTGCCTTTTATCTACTATATATTTTGATAATAGTACAGAAACTGATATTTGGAGTCTTCTGAGTTGAAGAAATTTATCTCTTTGTTTTCATCTCTCCAGGTAATGCCTGCTGTGCCACTTTCATAGGTTTCCTGTTAAAAAAAAAAAAAAAAGTTTAAAAAAAACCCCAACTGTCCAGTCGTGGGAAATAAAAACCCAAACACTGAGAGATTAATGGTCTGATAACCTGTGCCTACAGAGTAGTAATGATGGGAACCATACTGAAATGGAGGAAAGCCAAAAGGCTGAGTGAGGCACTCAGTTTAGACATATTTGGTACAAGCATGACATTTTAGGCAGTGAAAAGACATCTTGCTTTATTTTTGAGCTGAGGTTTTCTTGCCACTCCTACTTTTTTTTTCTTGCCCTAAACAGTTCAGTTTCATAATTTAAATCATGTTATTTTAAAAAATGTGTATAATTAAACTAATCAGTTTGGTTTACATCTTTTTTCATACATTCCTATTTGTGTCATAGGTACACAGGGATACATGCTAGACTGTTATGTAGCTTGCAGGGTTAATCAGCAGAATCCTATGACCCCTGCACACAAAAATGTAGTACGAAAGAGAAATGCTATGCTCTTTCAGTGTGGAAAGATGTAGTGTTAAAAGAATCTCTCGCTACCTTCACTATGCACATGCTGTACTCACCAGATTCCATCATGGGTCATCTCTAACACAGTCTTTGAACACTGTTTCAAACAATTTTTTTGGACAGTCACAAGGTCTCTGCGAGAAGGGAATGCTTATAAATATTCCTGTGTACATACACTGCCACACACATATCCATGTGAGAGAGAATATGATTATACATGTATATGTATACATTTTTTCTCCCAACGACTGCAAGGAAAGTTTTAATTCCTGCTACATAATGGTCCATTTGCCTCAAGTGTTTCAGAATGGTTCAATAATCACTAGCCATGTGTGCAGTTTGTTGAATTATTTAAGCTTATTTCCAGGGGGAAAAAGACAGGGAGGAAGACAACTGATTCAATGCAAATGAAAAGCTTTTGAAGCTCCCTATGGTGAAGATGTGATTACAGTCAGACAGTTAATAACCTAGACTTAGAAAAATCTGAAGGTTTTAAAACTGTCTGGCCAGTGAGTAAATGAGGTTTTTCCACACTATCGACAAACTGCCATGCTTTGTAATAGTTTCAGATTTGTTTGGAGTGTGAGTGGACCCACAAATGAGGAAAGGACCCCCCTGCTTCATAATTAAGAAGAACAGTTGGTAAATCTCAAAGGTTTTCTTCTGGGTTTGTGCTTGAGACTTCAGCCTTCAATCACATACTTTCTTCTAAAGTCTTCAGAGATTACACTAGGCTGTCCAGCTCTAGGGTTTTGTAAGAAGTTGGTTTATGTCATGCTTTCTCTCCAGGACTGACAGGATCCTTTCTGCTCCCCTCACTATATACAATGCTCCATCTCTCTTGTTCCTGGGCACAGGCAAGCCCTGTTGCCTAATACCTTATACATTTGATATCTTTGAATAGCTGACAATGGAGGGAAAAAAAACCAGAACAGTAGTCCACACAGAATTCTAACTCTAAATACATGTAAACAGCCCTGAAGTGTTCATAGTCTCTCAAAAACAATAAAAGATATGTGCCTATGATCTATGTATGCTATACTGTGGCTGGCTCAAAGCTGTTTCAAAGAGATTCTGTTAGCCAGCCACAAAGAACAGCCCGAATTTATGGGCGTCCCAGTGAAATTAAGCCACTGTAGACTGAATCTCATCTCCAATGAGCTTCATTATAAATCATCTGTCTTGATCATCTTGTCCAGTGTGCAGCCATGTGGAAAAGCATAAACACTTGCCATCTGTGCAAAATGGTAGGAAGAAGTGCAAAAAACTGTCCATCCTTATGCTTCTTCCCATGCAAGCAGTACCACACTAGTGTATGCTGCAGAGAACACTGAGGAGGTGCTATCATGCAAATCAGGGGTGCATTTCCTTTGGCAAAGGCAGTGTCCCCCCAGGAGCCGGGCCAATGTTTTATGCCATGCATGTAGTCCAGGGCTGAAACAGAGATAGGCATCTTTAAATTATGTGCCAGACAGCAGCCAAGAAAACATGAGCAATATCAACTGACAGATGTACCCGCAGGGAATGCTTTCCACATCCCGCCCTCCAGAACTGGACCGCAGGGACATCGACCTTTGTAGTATTCCCTCAGTGACAAATCGGATGCTGATATCCTTGCACTTCTTGCTTCCGTTTTCCCCAAAAGCCAGCTGAGAGGTAACTGGTCCCCTGAGAGTTTACTGCAGCCTAGCACTGTGGTTCTGTCTCCCAGACAATGGGGTGTGCTATTTCTCTATGCCATGGATGACAAGGCACCTGCAATCTTCTTTTAATAATTTTCTCCTTTTCCCAGTTCTGGCCAAATTTCCCAGCTGTGTTCACTGCCTTTCCAGTGAACCGATTGAGGAGTGACAAATTGCTGTCACTAATGTTCAAAATTAACAGTAACATTTTTTGAGTGAAAGGAGACAAGTTTATCCTTGCTTTTTTTTTAGCCTCCCTCTGAACATAGATGTTTGCTAAAAGCAGAAATACAGTGTTGAAATCAAGAGCCTGAATTACAATTAATTCCATACAAATGCTTAATTTTCACTTTTTTTTACCTTCTGCGCAAAATTCAGCTTTGCCTTTTTTGGTTCCTCTGATTTCCTCACCCTTTTGCTGTTAGGCAGATTATCCTTGTATTTTTCTCATGGCACAAGTAAAACGTCAGATGAAGTCTGAGCTCTTATCAATCTTCTGTGACTGTTGATTGAGTTCACAAGGGACCTTCAACCTTGTTTTCAAATGTACAGCAAATTATTTTTTTCTGGCTGGGATTTTTTAATATAAACTGCCTGTCTTTTGATGCCTTTGGTTGAAACAGGCTAGTCAGGATAGCATTCATTTGTTCAATCATCTGTAATCTAGGGAAAAAACCTGTGTCTATTGACAAAATTAGAATCAAATTTGAATATTTTCAGTTGCAGAAGAGTTGGGGAAATAACTCCACAGCAGCAAATCATTTATGCTAAATGTCTGCCATCAGTTGAAAGTAGGCATATGGTCACTCTCTGTCACTTTTCAGAGTCAGATAACTTTGCACACAGCAAGGCATTAGACCACCTCAGACCCTGAAGTTTAAAAAGAGGATGATGAGAAAAAAGAGAGAGAAGCTTTCTACTGCTGAAAATTTCAAGAAGAAAATTTCAAGAAGAAAATTTCAAGAAGAAAGGAGAAATATGTATTTTTAAGTGAATGGATGATTGTTATAGACAATACATAGCAAGGTATTCATGTGATTAGTTCATATAGTGGATCTGAAAAGGTAAAATATCCATGTACAACAGCCTCTATTATGTGTTGATATTAAACAATGGAAGATAAAATGCATAAATGGGGAAAATGTCATGTTGTAACCCCAGGGAAAGGCTCATAATATTTGATTTCCATTGAGTCTTAGAGGTCTTTTACATGGCAGATACTTAGCAGTGAACTTCCTCCTGTCAGCTTCAAGTGGGTTAATAGCATTATTGAAACAAAATCCAAAGCTTTAGGACAACACATATGGGTGTCAATGCTGGCAAATGTGGATAAGAAGATTGCACTTTTCTCTTTAAAGTCACATGCTGAGCATTTCAAGTATCAAATATTAATGTGCAGAAAGGTTACCAAAACAGAAATGGTGTTATTCCTGGTGAACAAATACTGGAGATAAGAAATTCACTGGTGTGAATTCAGGCTTTATAGAGAACAGAAGCAGCATGACCCAGAGAAATGGGACCAACCAAAAGAGGGAAGCTTGAATTACAGATATGTCACTCTTTTCTCTTTAACTGGCAAATCACTTTATCTGTCCTTCCTCAGGAAGACGAGTTTTCAAAACATCCATATTTACTGAATTGTGTCAGCATTTTTTAAATTCTGCGAAGTGCTATAAAATAAAATGCAACTTATATTTAAAGTAACTTAGCACTAAGTCCATAATCTTGTGATGAATGTTGCATGCTTTATGAAGTGCTGTGTCTGAAAAGTTGTGCAAACTTGATAATAGTGGTATGGCATTCCAAGTTTCATAAATTGTACTTGGGGTGGGAATCTAACTACTTATATTGAGACAGTTAATAAATTCCAACATGCAAATTTCCTGTGCAACATCTTGTGAAAAAAGGACCATTTATGCAGGAAGAGTAAAATTTTATTTCCATTGCTCACATTCTTTTGTGTTCCTGAAGAGCTTTATTTCTTTATTTCTGATTTATTTATCTTATGTTGAGACTTCAAAAATATTGTGTGTAGGATAAACCTTAGGGTTACATTATTTTAGCATTTTAACACTCATATGTTAATTTTACCAGTAGTGGAATACCTACAGTTGGCTTTACACTAGACACAATATAAAACATAGCATATTAATAAAAAGGTCTAAACCCAGCAATGTGCAGAAATGTGTATCTTTCACTGAAACCACTTGGAGTTACTGAAGATCCAAATATTTGGCTTCTTCCTGTATTTATCTCAGGCTGTACTTAATTAGGATTTTGGGGTGACGTGTGGTGTTGGTTGGTTGATTTTTGATTGTCTTTATTAGTTTGGGGTTTTTTTCTCTCTCATTTATGAAATCTTAATTGTATTTCCAGTGTTTGGGTCTGGTCATAATTTTTTGACACTGCTGTCTTTCACTACCCAGGCACATGAAGCTCATAATGGAGGTAAAGCAAATGATCACAAGCCTGTTTTTTCCAAAGCAACAATAACAAACAAAAGATTATTCTACAGATGAGAAAAAATTGTGAATTTTGGTTTCACAGAGAAATAGGCCAGGTGTGTTTTGAACTGAATCAAAACATCAGTGCTTGAATAAAGACAAGGCACAGGGATTCAGTCAAAGAAGTAATCATGCCTTCCTGATGAATAAAGCAAACAGCCTCCATATCTCAGATAAAGCTGCTGTCAAATGTGGAATTGTTATTTCAAGCCATATATTAAGAAAAATAATCTTCCAAGGAGGACAAAAATATGACTGATTTCTAGATTTCAAGAACTGATGGCATATCTATACAGACTTCTGTGCTTCATAAAACAAAGGAATGAGCATATTATATCTTTTAGGAACTATTTTCCTATCAGACATAACTGTCTGCACTACATTATCAGGTCTGATTGTTGCCTCATAAAGAAAGGAAGAGACAGGTCTCCAAACCAACAAGGAATTCCAAGGGATTTTTATATTAGTTCGTAATTAAATAACAGTTCATGTTGCCTTCTTCCACTGGGAATTACATCCTTTTCACCTCTCCTCTGCTAAAGCAGAGACATCCATTACGATGAGTAGCTACAACACTTGTCAGATCAAATCAGCTCCAAACAACTGAAGATCAACTGACGTGAGCTCTCTTAAAGCATGGTTTCTTCTCCCCCAAAAGCCCACTGTCCTTTCACGTGCATGTAACAGTCAGAAGAGATCACATCACACAATGAAGAAAAACAGAAGCATATGGTACTAAGGGGCCTCTGCCGGAGATGGCTAAAATGCCAAGGCTCACACATAAACAAAATATATGCAAAAATATATGTTCATATAGAATGCCAGATACAAAGAGAAGACAAAAACAGCAGAGAAAGGCAAAATTTTGCTGCCATTACAGCTACCGCAGAGTACTTTTTCTCCTTTTTTTATTGTTGTCCGACATGGTGCACAAAAAATAACAATCACAGGCACTTAACTATGCATAAGCAGTTGCAAAGTTCACTTTTCCAGTATAATATCAAGGCACATATACTTTACACCACATTTTACTCATGCTTATAGTAAGTTTCAACGTGACAACTGAATTGCAAACTCTAAGTCACTACACTGGCAGGTTTCTTTTCCTCATCCCATTGCTATTAAATAGTGTATGTAAAAGCAGGGTCATAGATTCGTTGCATATTCTTAGCCAGCATGTAATTCTAATTCTCTCTCCTTCCCTCTCTCTCTTTCTCTCTGTCTCTACTCCCCTCCCCCCACCCTGCTTCCTCCTTCTTCTAACCCAGAACTAAGAAACCTATTAGGTGCTTTGCAAAGAAAATTAATGTGCTGAGGGTTCTTCCCTCTCCCCCTTAATTCCATATGTGTAAGGTACTTTTTTCCTGCAATAACTCTGCATTAAAGAACAACACTTAACAAAAGATGTTTCTTTTATCATGTCACTATAAACTGAGGCAGTAGCCTTTTCAGGAACACTGTGAAGTGTATAAACTGATAGTTACAGAGCCATTTCTGTAAGCCATAAAATGACTATAAGCTTTAAAATGTTATTTGTTGGAGAAGAAAGTGTTTATTTTGGTTTGTAATTCTGTAACAAAGCATGTTTAAAGGAAATAGGGAATTTACAAAGACAAGATTCACCAACAGAGATGCTCTTTGATCCATAAAATATTTCTGAAAGCATTTTCAGTACCAGTGCTAGGTGATGCCGTTGTTTAATGTCTGTATGAAACCACAGAAATGACCAAATGGATTATGCAGACGGCATTTTAATTTCAGCAGAATCTGTGGTTTCCCTTGTCTGAATTTATGAATCTTCACACCATAAGTTAATACATCTTTGAAAGCAAAACAGAAATCCCAACAGAATAAACACTGGTAAGGACCTTGATTCACTTCCTACCCTTTACTACAAGATTTTATGAGAAATTGTCTCTCTGATCATCAAAACTATCCACTCAGTCTTCTGTAAAGATGATCACTTCTGTAATTCAGGGTGTTAAAAAGATGACTGCACTTCTAACAACCATCTGTGTTGATTTGCACAGATTAAATTTGTTCCATTTAAAAAATGGTGCAGATCTGAATATTTTTTAAATGGGTTGAGACATCAATTGATTTTAATTTCAGGAAGATTTCCTGCCTTGCAAAGATGCATTGGGTGTTGTAAGATTGCATTCTAATCCGGACTTTCATCAAAAAATTCCAGTAGAACCAGGCTGTTAAAAAGCAGCTGTCCCAATGTCACTAGTTATGCTGTGAAAACATTATTTTAAAAAAAGAAGGAGTAACTTGAATTCGAAATATTCTACATACATTTATCAGTTTGCCAAATTCATTTTGTTACAATATACATTAGTAAGAGAAGAAATTCTTTAAGAAAAAAATAAAGCTGTAGAAATATAATGAAAAAATGTGAGATTTGGATGATTCCTTGATTCAAGTTGTCATTCGGCTCTGAAACTGTGTGACATTCATGTAAGAGATGATATCAAATAGGGCAAGTATTTTTTGCTTCGTCTGACAGGTGGTGATATATTCTGGTTAGACTGTTCTTGATACAGAGGTTTATTTCCTATTTTCTATAAATATGGCATTTTGACAGAAATTGTAATTATGTTCCCATCATTTCCCTGTGTTTATTCCCTTTTTATATTTTCCAAAAGGAAGCAGGATGTTCCTGAATGCATTTACTAAGCGAGCTCAGAAATGTCATCCATACTATGGAGGTGATATTTTTAAACATAATGAAATCCAGAAAGACAGTAAAGCATCCATTCTAAGGAATCTTTCAATTCAGAGACAACAAAGTATGGGTGAGGGAGAAAGCTGAAAAAAAATATTCCGTAGTTTCTAATAGGAACCTACAATACTAATGGAAATATCTGCAAAGGATCACAGGGTTAGCAACATCTTTCTCTTAATATTACAGATAAAACAACCTTTTTAGTCAAGTGCTTTCATTTTTCTGTAGAATTTGTAACAAAACCAAGAAATATTCTGTTTTGACAACAAAAATATATTACTAATCCTATGACTATGAGAGAAACAGGGATAGGAGATGCAGAAATGGCTTTTATTTTACATTTGGTAGGCAAAAATAATCTAACATCCTTGAAAGAGCTTAAAAAATTAATCCATATCTCACTATGGCCACCCGTTTTGCCTGATGGGTTAAGCTAGTCAGCAGTGTATGAAGCACCTCTTGTGTCTGGCACAACCTGATTTTATTGCTGCCTTCTTCTATCGTCTGCTTTATCCCATGTATTGTTTTCCAAGGTTTGAACCACTCGCACAGGAAATAATCTACTTTTGAAGTGGTTATGTAAACCCGTGTAGCAAAATTAGAAGTTGCGTATATAAAGTGGAAACTGGCACTTTGCATGACAAAAGTATTTTTATCACACTGTTGATGTCAAGCACTGTTGATATAAAACACGGTTGATTCACACCAGAACTTTTCTCTGGTCAATCACTCAGTTTTTAAAATGAGTCTTTTTAAGGATTACTATGACAGGCTTTTTTTTAGTACAAGAAGCAGGTGTGTTTTTAAGAATGGAGGCCTTTGTTAAAAAAACCCAAACCCCATCTTTCCTGGTGGCATCAAGCTTATGCATCTCCAAATGAAATCTGTTCCTCTGTTTTCCTGAATGCACCCTCTTCTTACAGCCTGGAGAAATGGAAACTATCGTAACTGTTTTTCAAAACTTATTAGTTAGGTCCCCAGCAAATGACAAAGATTCTAAGATCCAGCTAAATACAAATGATAGGAAGTTGTGGCATGCAGTTCATGAGGTCTCATATTACAACTTTGTCATCACACAAACCATTATGTCATGGAAGCAGTTTTTAACGCCTTTATATTATTTTTAAAGTTATTTTATTTTACCAAGAGTAAAACTTGAAATACCATCTCTTTATGCACAAAATCCTATTTATAAAAATAGAATGTGCAAAGCAGAAACATGGAATGTTAGTTACAGGTATGGACTGAGACTTCATTAACATTTATAACCCCCCAAAGCAAAATTCTACGTGTTGGACAGTCAGAGGTTAAGGAAATATAATCAATGTATAAGAAGTAGTATTTACTTTTATAGTTCATAAAAATTAAGCAGGGAGAGACACTCAAGGCATGTATTACTGTCAGGTATCAGATACGGTGCTGCAAGGACTCTGTAAGTCAAAAGGGAAGCTAAAATAAAACCAGGTTGTGAGTTTAGGCTATCACATAACAACAGTATATTGGTTCCTCCAAAATAAAAGAATCTGATATTAGTATGAAAGTCTTTGTTTTCAGTAGGTCAATAATGTCTTTGTTCTTCTTTCAGCATGTGCAAGTATTCCAGATTTGCTCTTTAGAAAATGTAATAACATCTGAATATGGAGGTAAGTGACAGCTACTAGACATCAGTGAAATACTTGTGTAATCACAGAATCACATGTTGGAAGGGACCTCAGGGATCATCTAGTCCAATCTTTCTAGGAAAAGCACAGTCTAGACAAGATGGCCCAGCACCGTGTCCAGATGACTCTTAAAGGTGTCCAACTTGGCCAAATCAACCACTTCCCTGGGGAGATTATTGACTGTCCTCACTGTGAAAAATTTCACTCTCGTGTCCAATCGGGATCTCCCCAAGAGCAACTCGTGTCCGTTCCCCCTTGTTCTCTCCATGTGACTCCTTGTAAAAAGGGAGTCTCCGTCGTCTTTGTAGCTACCCCTTAAGTACTGGTACACTGTAATGAGATCCTCTCTAAGCAGCCCAGTTGTCCCAGCCTATCCTCATATGGCAGGCTTCCCGGTCCTTTGATCATCTTGGTGGCCCTTCTCTGGACCCCTTCCAGCCTGTCCACGTCCTTTTTGTATAGCGGGGACCAGAACTGCACACAGTACTCCAGGTGTGGCCTGACAAGCGCTGAGTAGAGTGGGATAATGACTTCTTTATCTCTGCTGGTGATGCCTTTTTTGATGCAACCCAGCATCCTGTTGGCCTTCTTGGCTGCAGCAATACACTGTTCGCTCATGTTGAACTTCCTGTCCACCAGGACCCCCAGGTCCCTTTCCACAGAGCTGCTCTCCAGCCAGGTAGATCCCAGCCTGTGCTGCACTCCCGGGTTATGTTTTCCAAGGTGCAAGACCTTACACCTTTCCTTGTTGAACTTCATAAGGTTCTTGTTAGCCCATTCTTCCAGCCTATCCAGATCTTCCTGCAGAACAGCTCTCCCTTCTGGAGAGTCTACTACCCCACTCAACTTGATGTCAGCAGCTCTCCCTTCTGGAGAGTCTACTACCCCACTCAACTTGATGTTATCCGCAAGGTTCATCAGGTGACACTTGATCCCATTATCCAGATCACTTATGAAGATATTGAATAACATTGGGCCCAATATTGATCCCTTGGGGATCCCACTTGTGACAGGTTGCCACTTTGAAAAGGAGCTATTTATCACCACTTTTTGGGTGCCGCCTCTCAGCCAGTTCCCCACCCACTGCACAGACCACTTGTCTAGGCCACAATGCATTAATTTCTCCAGAAGGAGGCTGTGTGGGACCGTATCATAAGCTTTGGAGAAGTCCAGGTAGACAATGTCCACCACCCGCCCCATGTCAGCCAGGCAAGTCACTTTGTCGTAGAAGGCCACCAGGTTTGTCAAGAATGCTCTGCCTTTAGTGAAGCCATGTTGGCTTTTCCCAATCACGTGCTTCAATTGACTTGTGATGGCCCCCAGGAGGATTCATTCCATAACTTTCCCAGGGATTGAAGTAAGGCTGATGGGCCTATAGTTACCTGGATCCTCTTTCGAGCCGTTCTTGTAGATAGGGGTAATATTTGCCTTCCTCCAGTCCTCTGGGCCATCCCTGGTTCTCCATGACTTCTCAAAGATTATGGAGAGTGGACTTGCAATGATGTCAGCCAGCTCTCTCAACACCCTTAGGTGGATGGCATCAGGGCCCATTGATTTGTAATGTTGATGTACACTTGAAAAATAATTCACCGGAGGTCCTAATGATTTGGTGTGACTTGGGATTAAGACTTTTTTTTTTATTTATTAATTAATGTGTCATGTACAATTCAATATGAAACAGAGGGATAAGTGTGATTATGAGCTGGACCTACTGAGCAGGGTTGTTCTATTCCTTGTAAAGGGATACCATCTAATTTTGGCTTTTTTTTCCTAGATATTCACAATCTTGGTTGTTATAGTTCTGTTCAAATATGAAACTTCATTTTCCAAATGAAATTTATGTGTTTACTAGGTTTTATTTGTCTTTTTCCAGGTCCAACGCTAGTTCATAAGTCTGCCAGAATCCAGGCCCTGGTTTGGGAATCAGGAGTTCTATGTCATTTCAAGCTGTGTGTCTCACTGAGTCAGATTGACTAAAATAATGGACTCTGATCTTATTGCAAATCAGATGATGCTAAGAAGTACAAGTAAATGTGCAGCATTGCAAAGAAATATCACTGTTCTGGAGGGTTTTGAAATCAGTATAATGTGATTGGCAGTACTTTCTTGTGACTGCTAAGTTGTTATGTACTTTAATAATGACAGACATTTTTGATAAGTTTCAGAATGAGGATCTACTACAGAAACAATGTAGAATTTAAAATACTAGAAAATAGATATATGGTATATTGTTTCATTTATTTACACACTGTATATATAATTTAGTTGTTTTACTTCACATTCAGCTAAATTGATCTAATATTCAGATTGAAATAATTTGACAAAGTATCAATGATTTGAGGTGCTGAAACTCCAGGACTTAATTTAATGTCTTATCTGTGTGAGATATAGATCAAGAGTTAGCAGCTGCTAAACTGTTGCAAACTGACATTTGAGCATGACAGTAACAAAATAATTGCAGTGAGAATTCTTTGTTTCGCTACTAGCTGGCAACAAAACTCCATTAAATTACCATATAACATTATATCCTGTTGTATAAATCATGTGTGATATGTATCTGAAAGTTGCCCAGCATGAAGGTGATTACATTTAAATAGCAAACAGTCAAAACTCACATCATGTATTTGTATATTTAAAACGTCCTGTCTATAAGAGAAAGAGTGTGGAAAGGGAATACAGAATTGTTATTTCTTGGTAGGTATTCAACCTATCTGTTGGTACAGGGGCTTTTATTCTGAAACAAGAGTGCCTTTTCTTGTCCATTTGATAGTGAATTAAGCTGACCACGCAAAGACTTTTTCATTGAGACCTATACCTGGAGTTCATACAGAATAATCAGATTTGTATCTTACTGTATTTCAAATAGTTTCCTCTTAAAGACAGACTTTATTATTAAGACACAGACATAAAAATCTGCACCTCCTTAGCAGTCTCTTTAGCCTGTCTCAGCCTGCTTGTTCTCTGATGGCAGGTGCACCATGGTACCCATCTGAAAATGCTGACTGTCTTCATCCCGGACCCACAAGGTACTTTAGATCTATGCTGCATCACTTTGCCAGATTTGGACTATGGCTCTCAGGATCTCATAGCAATGAGTTCTGACAGACACCCTCATGGTCAACACACCTCACTTCCACTGCATACAAAGTTAGGCGGTAATATTTCATATTTTAAAGACTTGTAGATCAACTTAAAAAAAAAAAAAAGGAAGAAAAAAAAGGTTAATTAGTGATAAGTATGTATCTAATGGGTTAAAAAGTGCTTGGAACTGTGGTTTGGTTTTCTTTTTTTAAGCATGTACAAAATAAAGAATGATCTGTTCTAATTAATTATGTACGGATATTGTAGTTTCACACCCTCTTTTCACTTGACAAGTAAATGGTTGAAGACAGAAGACTTATTATAGATTTTACATCCAGCCCATGAGGATTTAGACTGATTCCACAGAGCAGGTTCAGGTCAGCTAAGTCCTTTCCTTCAAAGCATCATGGGTGTCTCTGAGCATCATTGCAAGCTTGTTCTGGCAGTAAGCCAGGCTTCAAAAGCCTTTCACTGTGCAGTCACTGACTCACTAATGGGCAACTGCAGGCTTTCTGATTTTCCTTTCGTTTCATGTGCTCATTTGACATAAATTTAATTAAACCAAATCTGGTGTTAAAGTAAAAAGAGATAAAAGTGATATGTCACAAATTAAAGAACTGTGAATGATACAGGAAACATGAGGAGGTTTTTTTGTTTCTGTAAAATGTTGTCAATTTTAGTAAGCTCACTACTTAAAGTTTGCAAAAACTGTATGGATATGCACTATTAAGAATAATGTGCATCCAGGGTTAGATGAAGGTCTCAGCCCTGTATTCTCTGTAGTAAAACCTTTCAGAGAATTCTTATACTTTCTTTCATACCCACACTTCAGGTAGTCACCTCTTCACAGGATATGAGACAAGTTTGCCCTTCTGCTGGCTACATATCCATAGTTGTTAGACAGCTCAAAAGCATACAACAGCAGAAACATGAAAAGATCACATATTAAATATAAAAAATCATCATTTTTCAAAGGTCTCTTTTGGTTTTTACTTAAGGCTAAGGAGGTGATAGTGAAAATGAAAAAGATCATGCTGTTAAAAAGGTTTCATTTAATTGCTTTGAATGTTGCTTTAGGAAACATTGAACTTTCTTCTTGTTCTTTTAAAAAGTCTTTTTTTAAATTAAAAGAAAAATCAGACTGGAAATATACTCATGCAAACTGAAAGGGTATTTGCAAGCTGCCCAGAGATGTGCTGAAGCAATCATATTCAGTGGGGTTCCAGTACTGTCATTTCATAAAAACTATATATAAGTTCCTAGCACTGAAAGCATTAACACTGCAGGAAAGAACATGAACAGTGGAAGGAGGATCTATTGACCAATGAGTAATTTTTGCTAAGTCTTGTATATTTGTATATAAGATATGAGAGGATTATTCATGTATGGGACAAATTCTGTTGGGCAAGCTGGTACAAATAGGAATTTATTTATCATAGTACCAGCTTTCTGGCTTTCTTTCCTTTATGAAGGACCATGGGTCTCTTTGATTGTTGGGGTGGGTCAGTGGGTGGGCATTCAATGATAGTTACCCCAGCTACCGATGCCTATGCACAGAGAGCTGCTAACATAAAGAAGGCCACAACACAAGTGGCTGAATGGAAGGTGTCTCTGTTTGTGCCTGTACTGAGGGTGAACGTGTCTTTGTGGTGTTTTCCATAGCCGTCACCCCTGGCTGACTCCTGCCTTAGGGCAAAATAAGCGTACACATCACCCTTGGCAGTATTTGTCGCCTATGGAGGAAAGCCTCAATATAGTCCACTGCCTGGGTAATGAGCTTATGAGAAAAAACGCCACAGAATATAGAAAAAGGCTCTGAGGGCAGGATCCTTTAACACCCTGTAATTCCCCTTACCTCTATTCCAAAGAAAACATGAAGCTTTTTCATGAGGAAAAAGGGAAGCAACCTTGAAGAAAGTAATCAGAAATGCTTTCTTTAGAGAAAATGTTCTCTTCCAGAAATGGTAAAAATGATGGGAAAAAAATTTACACAGAAATGAGCACTATCTGAATAATACAAATCCATTGTCCTGCCCATGTTGAAGAATTCCCTTTTCCTTTTCCTGATGATACAGTATAATACACCTGGTGTCAAAATCAAAGATGTCACTTTGAAACATGAACTTATTTAATTTGTGAAATCTTATTTAGCAACTAACTCTTCTAAAACTTTGAGTAGTTCAAGCCAAAGACAGATATTTTAGGAAGCAGAAATATAATTCCATAAAATTTCTGTGAACACCAAACTGTATACATGCAAATTAGGATATGTATATGCTTGTCTAATTAAAAACAAACAAACAAACAAAAAAAACAACACCCGAACCAAAACCAAAATTAAAGACCCAAAAAAAGAAAAGCTGTTTCATTTAAACAGACCTGCTTTTCAATCAACCTAGTTCTTGATGGTGATAAATTTAGCATTTGACATAAGCAAAGACATTTAGGGTAAACTTTTTGGTAAACTTTTTAAAAGCAACTATTGATGTTTTTGTGCCCAGCTCATTTTGACTGGTAGTGCTTAACTCCCCTGGAAGTTAAGAAAACCCAGATCTGTTTTTCACAACTAAAATACTACAGAGGGACTGAAAATTTAGACTATGAAAGAAATATGAATTACAGTACAGTGTTATCTTTGCTACACACTGTAAGTACTGCAATCATATAGTATGGCAGAGTTCATGATCTGCTTTAGGAAAGTGCTATTTTTTAAATGAGAATTCTAGCTTAACTCAACACTGTAACAATGGAGACCCTGACAAAAGCATACCAGGCAAACAAGTG
Organism: Phalacrocorax aristotelis; assembly: GCF_949628215.1. NCBI lineage: Eukaryota > Metazoa > Chordata > Aves > Suliformes > Phalacrocoracidae > Phalacrocorax > Phalacrocorax aristotelis. Next base: position 43,184,759 of record NC_134311.1, read on the forward strand.
GCTATATATGATCCTTTTAGTTCAAGAGCTCTCTTACATACTGTATGTATGTGAGTAAATCTGATAGTATGTACAAGTTATGCTGTTAGTTCGATCTATTATCATTATATGGTCTTGGAGATTTCTCCAGGTGAAGCAGTTTTCACAACAAGGTCTTCAGCTGTTAACCTTTATTGACAATAAACCCGTAAAGAAACAGAGGACAAAAATATATGACAATCTACATATTGCTTCATCTTCTTTCACAGTGTATTTTTAGACTGGCTTAGCAGAGTTAGGCACAGGCATTTGACGTTTAAAAAGCTTGTGTTAATCCAGAAATGTTGCACCTCCTTATAAAAATGAGAAGGTGGAGGGCACAATCCTTTGACTACTTTGCTTGCTGTATTTGCTCCACAGAGAATATCAGTGCCAACCTGGAAGACCTCCCCTGGGTCTGTCACAAATCTCTTTGGCTAGACCTTCTCTGTCTCAGTGTACTTCCTCACAGCAGTAAGTTTCTTAGAAACTAGAATTCTGGTCGACCTCTAGAATGAAACATATTGCATGAGAAACAAGGATCCCAATGTATTTTCCTGTAATCTGTCATGGAGAGCTAATGTATAAACTTTATTGCCTTCCAAGAGAAGAGTAAAAGTAAAATCTGTGATTGCTCAGGATGAGAGAGCAAGATAACACTGCTTTGCAGAAGACAAGAAAAAAATACATGAAAAGAAGGAATAGTAGAAGGCAGATGAGAAGAAATGAAACTAACATAACTAAGGCGCACTAAAGTTCTGTAAATATTACCTAAGAATAAGAAAAATTGCATGAATTTACTAACTTGTCTAAACTCTATCACCCAAAGTATGCTGTTCAGTTCAAAGGCAATAAACAGATCTGAAATTAATATTCACAGATTTCGCTTCCTCTTTCAAATCTGCAAGTTGTCCTTTTATTCAGTAGGCATCCTCCAGGGCTGCTTCTGCTTTTTCTGAACATTGAAGGTTAATGGGTAGTTTCTGGGAGTAAGAAATGCATACCCTACCACTATTTGTCTCCAATATGTCTTCTAAACACAGAATATCTACAATTTTGTACATAGACTCATTGCATATCTAGGTATTCTATGTTTACTTGCCTTCCTGATATATAAGTGGCTCACCCAATTAAAAAGGTCTTTGAAAGGTAAAATAAAACCATACTATTTCTCTATTCACTTCAGTGAAAAAACTATGGCAGTGTATGCCAAGTGTTTGAGGTTTTTTTGAAGAAAGACACTGTTCTGCATAACAAGTTTAAAATATTATTATTGCTAGACAAAAGGCCTTCCCCCTCCCCTCCCAATATTTCCATTAGCACTACTTTCAAATGTGAATAAATGTTTCATATTTTCCTATTTTCTCCTCCAGCTGAACAGCCTAGTTGTTCTGTCTGTTCTGCATTTGTAATCTGAAGTGGAAGACAATAATAAAGATGACTGAAACTGTATGGCAGAAGAGTAAGGGGAGTCTTCTGTGAAAGCTGCAAATCCGCTGCCCTTTCAAGCAAAACATGGAGACTATTTAGATCAAACTCACTGTCCCTGATCTTCAACGTGTTCGTGACATTCTCACCTCCCCTTCAGCAGTGACACTGCAGCAGGTCTTCACCCATTGTACTTAAACACAGCCTTTCAGTAAAACCCTTGCTCCTGCCCCTTGCCAGAAGGCATGATCTATTTTAAGGTTAGGTGGAGGTAGGCACTAGGGAGCTTGTTACAGAACTGTGACATCAGGAGTGGGAAGCTAATGATCTATGGTAAAAATCAGACAAGTGGTGCAGAAGAGCTTCAGAAAAACTTAAGAGTTCATCCAAAGACACACACCCTACCAGTTGCCTTAAGCCCCAACCTAAAGTCAAAATAAGATTTGTACCCAAGTGTTAATAAAACTCCATACAACTTCCTCTCAGGAGGAAATGTTTCCTGTAGACATTGAATTTGGCTTAAAGAAGTGCCCCTCAGAAATTTAAGAAATTAAAGCATAGGATATGGTACTAAGCACAGAAAAATAATTTGTTTCAAAGGATTTTTTACCAAGACTTTCTTACCTCCTGGTCTAAAGTAGATGACTCACTTCCCAAAGGCATATTACTTCACCAAGTGGAAATACCTGGCATGAAGGGTTTCAGGTAAGCGGACTGAAAAATGTTGCAAGATTGTGTATATATGTGATTTGAATATCAAAATCTGTTGAAAATATCTACTGTAGTACATTTAAGAAGTTGATCAGACTTTAGGCAAGAAAGGGAGTAATGTTTACATAAATGTGATACAAAAGAAAAATAATTTTTAAAATACCCATAATTCAGAATAAGTAGAGCACACATGCAGCAATCCTCAGAAGTTTCACAAATTACACTGTTATCACTGTCTACCTTCTCTCCTACCGTGTGGTTTAATCACTTGTCTTTAATTGGACTACAAAGATATCATGTCAAAGAATATGGTTTTTTTGTATACATTTGTACAGGACCTAGCACAGTATGTCTTTGATCCTGCCTGGGACATTAAGGTAATACTTCAGAATAATCTGCACGCTATTTTCAGAATATTATATAGCCACCTGCAAAACTGGTCAGATAATGAATACATCTGAATAATTTATTTTAAGCAAAAGGTTCTAATTAATCAGACAAATTACCAGCCATTAATAATTTAACAAATCTAACTGTAGGGAGCAATCGTTCACTTGCAGGGGAATGAACCAGATGACCCAAGATCTTTCCAATTTCTAATTCTCATCTCCTAGGAAATAAAAATTTTAAAAAGTGACAACTGAGAATTTTTTCACAACCAAACCTCATCTAAACCCACAATTTTCCTGAAGGCAGAGTGAGACATGAGAAACAGCACTATGAAGGATCCCAAGAGACTCGGAAAGTAGAAGCTATGTGCCAGCACCTCTGGGGAGAAGTTTTTTCCCTGATACATTTGAGAGAAGGAGCAAAGTCAGATTGTATTCTTGCCCTCTCACCTCACACTGTAGCTCTGTATATAAGAAGCTCTTTCCTCCAAAGCCCCACATATAAAAATGAAACCTGAAATTGTCACATACCTGCATACACAGTAGGTCTTTCCCATACACATGCTAATATTCTTGCATTTTGGTGACCACAGTTTTACCACCTGCCTTCTCTGACTTACAGAAAAAAAAAGGCAAAACAAAACAAAAACAAACAAACGAACAAAAAATCCACCAAAACAGAAAGACCAAACTGTTTTGAATTCTGCATATTCGATGACTTCACATAATAACATATTTCCAAAGGCAGCCTTTGAGCACACTTGTTTGATGAACATCAGCAAAAGCGTGATCTACTTACAGATATTTTCTGAGCAGAAGGCTAAATTCTCTTGAGTCTATTATCTGTTACAAATTATTCACTTAGCTCTAGTTAGTCTCAAAATACTGAGCTTCTCTGTATCTGGACTTGGGGTTGAACCCATCTGACAGATAAAGCAGTTGAACTGTGCTGATGAGCTCCAAAGAGAGACAAACATCTGTCCCCATTTTGCTGTTGCATGTTCCCAACAGACATTTATGTATTAAGTCTATTTACCAGACAACACTTTGTCTAAGCCAAGATATAGTTAACCATCATAATAGGATATATCACTAATATGGGAATATGAATGATTCCTACTTTGATAAGATATTAATATCAGAATGCAAGCATTGCTTTTGGCTTATCTTCAATACTGCCAGACATTTTTCATCATTTATAAAAAAGGTCTCACATACCCATGATATATTCATAGTTATGTAGAATATCTGCTCCCTGTGGGGTTACAAAAATGAGATAGTGCTGTCCTGTACTCTAGGCCCAGACTTACTTTCATCCTGAGAGATATACGAACTGTTTCTTTGCAAGCACAGAGCATTGTTTGCTCCTTTCAATTGTGCATTCAGTGAATACCTTGTATAAAACAATGAACTTTTAAATATTCTACTAATGTTAGGTACAGAAAAAGATTGCAGCAGTGTCCCCACCCCCAGCTCCATTACGCATACATGTTTTTATTTAAGATGTAAAACAGGAATGTTGAGGAAAGGAGGGATGCTCCTGTTGATGAAGATATCCCATGGTGTATTTTTCTTTCTTTCAGCAAAAGCATGACAAGATGCACTGGCAGTTTGGTGATGTTAGATTTACTCAGCCTTGAAATAAGGTTCTGTCTCCAAGTCACAGAAATATTTAGATATTAGAAGAATGTTAAAATGGCAAAGACACCGTATTTTTTCATCATTACAATATAGTTACAAGCTCACTGATTGTGGGTGAGGGAGCAGATGGACAGCAAGTCTCTTCTAGGCCTGGGACTTGTATCTCCAGAAGGTTTAGCATGAAAAGGACCACCTGTGAAAACCTTCAGGAAATACTGGTAAACTTCCTGAGGACAAATTTTATATCAGCTTACCAGTTTGCTGTGATGTGAAGCCATTGGTTCAAATATGATTTCGTCTCTTCTCCACTTAAAGCAGCAAATTTACTTTCCAGAGGCCAGAAATACTTCAGTCTAACTAAAGTGTTTGAGTTTCATGTGGGGTAAAATGGTGTATGCTGAGAAGGAATTGTTGATGATTCTGTCATGCATGAAACTTTGATATATTACATTAACCATATTAATTGCTTTTGTTACCTATTTTACTTATATTTTTTCCATGTTGCTCAAGTTCACATTGAGAAGGTATATGTAACTAAGTGTCAAGGAAGAAATATTCATACAGTGGGAACTAGCAAACAAAGAGCTGAAGAAAACTTCCACCTAGAAATGACTATTATGAAAATTAGTATTCTGAAAAATACTTGCAGTGAAATGAACTTGAGAGAAATTGAAACAAAGACTGGTAACAAAAATAATTAATCTGGAGGATAATAGAGGTTAATATGTGGGAAATTAGTAGTTTAGATAAGAAAGTGTTTTGTAAGCAATGAAAAGAACATTTTAGTTTTTAATATTGTCCTAGTCCTAGTCAATATACTAGTTGGGACTGAATTCAGAAGAAATAAGTGAAATGTCTAGACAAACAACTCAGAAAATATATAAAGAGAATATATTTTTCTCAAGAGGAGACTAGAGAAAGCAGAACAATTGCAAGACAGTAAAATAAAAAAAAAAAGAAAGCAAAGAAAATGGAATATTTTTTATCTGTTTCTATTTTATGTTGACAGTCAGTGAAATTCAAAAAAATGTGTTAAAAGCAGAAAAAAAAAATTGGCTTTGGAAATACCATTTAAGAGACACTACTTGAAATGTGCTGTGGCATTTCTAGATTCTATATGTTAATACTACATTTTATGTAAATCATGTTTCATAAGCATCATTCAGAATCTACCAAGCAGTCTATGATAGAAATTCTTAGTTTAGAATGTTGATTTACAGTAGAATACTTTGAAGTTACACTGACCTGATACGGAAAATAATTTTTAGAATAACTTAAACTTACTAGAGACATTAATTTTAGGACCTCTTAAAATTATTATTGTGCATTTTTTTAAATTGGTACAAATCTGAATTCTGTAAACAAATAAATGTAACACAAACAATCTTGTGGTTAATAATGCAAAAGTGCAGGCACTTAAAATTTTTCTTTGCTTGGCAGGTCTTCCATTTTACTACTTCAGTGTTTAAAAACTTGGGAAAAATTACACACTAACATAAAGACCAGAATATATTGCATATAAAAATTGCTGATGGATCATTATAACATAGAGAAACAACGCATAAGATAGAAAAAATTCTCCTCATATTCCAAAAATGTAGTTTAAATATAAGATTCAGCCTATAGGTCTCTCCAATCACTTCCCCAATTGAGTTTCATAGAACTGCTGCTGTTATAGTCCCTGGATTTAAATGAAGGGGAAAAAATCTAGGGTAAAAAAGCACCAAGAATACAGTATTCCTGCACAAATTATAGCTGAACATCAGGCATTACACCTTCAGGGCAATCTATGCATCTTTTTAACACAAACTCTCTCAGATGAGCTTGTCTGGAAACACTAAAAGCACTTGGGCCAAGACTTTCAGCATTAAAAATACAGAAGTGCTGGAAATGCTGTTGTGTGTCAACCTTTATTTGTCCTATAAACCAAGAAAAAAGAACAAATGTATGCCCGTAGGCCGAATACAGAAGGTTTGGGGTTTTTTCTCCTCTCCCTCCAACTTACATGAGATTTGTACAATGAATTGTAATAGAAGGTTCAGATGACAAAAATTACAGTGGTATAGCCAAGAAAAATACCCATGGGGCTTTCTGCTTCCCTTGTGCCCAGCCTGTACTATCAGATCAGCCTTCTGGACTCAAATGCAACACTGTCAATAGGAATCCATCATCTTTTTTGTGGTGTAGAAGAGCTGTCGGTTGCAATTCCCATTATTCCAAGGCCAGGATTTTCCATTAGTGTAGCCACCTGCTGGGTTTCTCTACTCAGGTTTAATGGAGTCTGAATTTGAATTTATCACCATCTGTGGGAAGACAGGAAATGAGAGGAGCATCACTAATTCCTTTCTTCATTTACTAAGCATAAGTATAATCTTTATAAAGAGATAGGCAGAAGCAGCAGTGATAAGGGAGAGGAAGAAAATATTTTAACTCATAGTGACATCAGAGTTCCAGACCAAGAAAAATGCTGTCTGTTCCTCAGCCAATTCCAGCAACAAAAAGAATGTTTTAATTTCGTATGCAATGTTGTACCAAAACATGCAGATATGGGATACTATTTGGCTTTCACTTGCAACGAGGTCTCTAAAGATTTAATAATGTAAATTATTTAAAAAATAAATAAATTAAGGGCTTGGAATGTGAACAAGTTCTCAGGAACATTTAATAACACTAAACAATAATGTTTGTTTATTAAAAGAAAGATCTAAAATAATGAGTTTACATATTTTCTTCTTGTTCTCTCCTATTCCAAAATAAAAATTTGAAACAAAGCACTAGGGAAGAGAAAATGGAAACATTCAACTGAAAGAACTGTTCAGTGCAAGGATAACACGAAGAACTCAAAAAATACAACAAAAAGCAGAACTTCTGTATTAATATGAAAAGGGATAACTTTTTTTTTTTCATTTAGAAGACCCAAACCAGATAATATTGAAGTAATTTCCTGCCTAAATATAACAATGAAGACTGTAATTCTTTCATATGGTACAGCAGCTCAATTTGGAGTCACCAGTGGGCTAGGAAGCACAATTCCAATCCACCTAAAAGTATAATTTGTTGTTCTTGTCTATTGAGGTTGAATCTATGTGCTTCTCCTGTTTGAACATGGTACTTGGTGCTTTGGGGTGGGCAAAGGAGAGGAGGAAGTTTAAAAATGTATATTTTTAAAAATCTTATATGATATCCATCTGCACTCGTCACAGGGGTGTTGACATCCAATCTGCATTCGTGAAAGGGGTGCCATGAGTTCAAGCCTTTCTCATGAGTTTTGCTCCGCGCTTGTAATCTTTTGATTTATGATCTTGAACTTGTGAGGCTGCTTTTTTGTCATGCGGGTTGACAAAGGAGTTTGAGGAACTTAAATAATTTAAAAGAAAGCTATTTATTGTAGTGAAGAAATAATTCCAAGGGGAAAAAGAAGCAAAACAAAGCAAAACAACAAGAACAAAAAAAACCCAAACCCAAAACAAAAGGTGAAAGTTTTCTTCCCCTCCTTTTCTTTTTACTTTTAAACTATCTAAATTCCTCATATGTCAGGAGTTTTGCACATTGTGCTGTGACAAAGCAAAAAGCCTTCAAGTTGTCTCTGTTTCTAGTCAAAATCATCTGACATTAATCATCCGTCCAAAAAGAGGCAAAGGATAAAACAATCTTTCTGATTGCTTGATAAGTAAACTGTATGGTTGAGTCTGTCTTGTTTCATTGTAGTGTTGATAGTAACCAATCTGTGATTTGTTTGAGACCACTTGGTCTTGTCATACTAGCAAAGGTAACATGGCTGATAATTGTACTGCATTTTGCTTTTCACACTAGGATTAGCCACAGGAATGACTCTTGATCATTCTTATATGGTTTGGTTTCATTATGTTTGTCTTCTATTTTTGTCTTAAATCTACTGTGGAATTCATCTAGCCTTAAAAATCGATAGTGACACACTAGGATGTGCGTGTTGCTCAAATGACAGCGTTCTCATTAAATGTTATGAATTGCTTTTGACGACATGCATCCTGAGATTGGGTGACTATTTTTCATTTATTTATTAGGGCTACACTATTGCAGGACGATGAAGAACCATTGAGACAGGGACAAGCTACATTTAAACTAACTAGAAGACTTTTTTCTCAAGCAGACCAGTAATTCATGAGATTCTTGCAATGATCTTTGAGTCACTGGCCAAAGTTTTCATTCAAAAATATGAAGCACCTAACATGTTAATAGAAAATAGAGACATATTTTTGCAGAGCAAATTCTAATGAACGTTCTTCATACTAATGGTTTCTTTGGCTCTTGAATTATTAAAGTTGAAGTTTACTCAAAGTTTTTCACCTGAATTCAAGTACTTTGCCTACTGGACATTGAAGGACAGGTCTTCGTACTTCCTAAGAACAGGAATCTCAGTGGCCTCTAGTATCTTGGTAGAGCTGGACTTGCATGGTTCATCCCTCTGCCTTCCACAGAAGTGTTTTTATTAGTGAATTATTTTTTATTTACTTATAGAAATAAATGGGTGATGAGGATATAAGTATTATCGATTAATTGGCTGAAGAATTTACAATCCATATTGGGCATTTTTCTCTTAACTGACAGTGTACAAGTGTGTAGATTTTGAAGCAGCACTACCCAAAATCTGAAGACCTAGTGATTTTTTAAAGGCTTGTATTATATATGTAGGATTCAGAATCCCAGCCTGTACCTGATCTGCACGTCAAAACTTAGTATCACAGAAGAAAAACAGCAAAGGAGAAGACAGCAAACTAAAGGAGTCATTAACTGTGGCTTGCCTGTTTTGTATGATGTCACACATATGGTTATGGTTATTCATACTGAGGGTGGCAACTTTAGTGATTCAAGACTAACACAAGAAAATCTGTCAGCTCTAGTTAAACGAACATTGTTATTACCTCAGGTCAAGCAGATGGAGGGCAAACATCTCTGTTGGATTCTGCTGCTCTTTAATTAATGTCCACATTTGTTATGTCAACATGATGCATCATGTTTGGTTTAAAGGTTTGTTTTATTCCTAATACAAATGCCTATAGAACTGCAGTTTCTACATTCTAAGTGTTGATCTGGAAATCAAGGACATGAGATGGATGAAAATTACTTCAGTTACCTTTTGGAAGAAAATAGAAAAAAATTATTAATACTTCCATTATATTTCTTACATCTTCTTCTTCTTGAGTGTTTAATACATTATTGGGAGCAGTTTGCTCATCAACAAGACTTTTCAATGGGAAAGGGAGATGTTTCTTCTCTGCATCTGTACTGACATATTTGTGGTGGTGAAATAAATGGACCAGTATAATTTTGCATTCAGTAAAACATTTTGTTTTCTTTTGTTTTGACCTGGAGAAGGAGAAAAAAACACACAAGCTATATGTTGTGGAATGTTTCCTTGGAACATTCTTTCTCCATGCAGAAATCATGAAAATCATGAAAATACCAATGGAAAAAGGAAAAAAAAATAAAAGAGGAACTGCACCATTTTGTGTACATAGGTTTTTTCATGGTAGATACATTAAAAATATAGGCTGAACGAACACCTCACTTTTGTAATTTAAATCCTAGGAAGCAAAAGAAATTTGTTAGCAGTTGCCAAAGTGGTAAATGAAGAAGCCTGATGCTTCAAAGAAGCAGAAAATAAATATAAAAAATCTGCACAGTATGGTATTCTTTATTAAACAGTTGGCAGACCCATGTTTGCTCCTCAGTAAACAGGGCTGCTGTGTTGATTTCCTATGAGACGGGACTATAGACTGGCTGTGCAGGACAACCATGTCACCTAGACTGTTGTCTTAGACAGAACTCTCCAAATGAAGTGAGTACTGAGAAGTGAATCCATGGAAGTTAACAGTGGCCCTTTGCAAGTAGTAAGTATCTCCCGCGCATATTCTCATAAAAATAATGACTTCTCTTTATTCTCTTTACTGCCTCTCTTATATTACTCTTTCTACCCACCATGCTCCTCATCGAAAACAAACAAAAAAAAATAGAAAGGGAAATTTTAGAGGATCAGATATAGCTATCACAAATACACTAATTTGTATACATTATATTAATAGATCTGCTCCTATATGTATCAATAATTTCTTTATATACACATATCTATACCAAGCTAGTACAAGAACACATTTTTCAAAACATTTATAAATAATACAAACATTCTTTATGGCTAAAATCTAATATAATATTTTATTAGTTTACATATAGTCTTTTATTTTTATACCCATTTCCATTCACTTTTCATCTGAAATATTCTGCTTTGAAAATGAAGAAAGTTTATTGGCAAGAGAAGGATTGTTTTTTGTGGAAAGCAAGAGAAAAATTATTTGAAGTTTAGAGTGGAGATACAGGATAGTGAACAAAAATATGCACTTGCCAGTTCAAAGATATATGGCTTGATTCACCACATCTTCTGTTACAGAAATCTGAAAAAAATCATGACGGCCTAATTATATTAAAAAAAAAAAAAAGATTAAGAAATTCCATCTGAGATTTGCTTTTAATGATTCTGCAGGTTGACTGGTTTGAAAAATTTAAATATAGACCTCTGGTCATCAGTAGTCTTGGCTACATAGACAAGTCTGATCCTTGTCTCTTGGCTTTAGTGTAGTATTTTGCATTTCCTTTCTTCTCCCTTCCTACCAGTTTTCAAAAACAAACACTTCACAGCAAGAAAACCTTTTCCCTTCATTACCTGCCTTTTCCCTGGATTTGAACAGTATGAGGTGCAGAAGAAATAACTGTTGTCCTAACAGTCCAGTGAAAATTCATTGCAATATAATAATGACCTAGAACAGCCTTCTGAGCAAATCAGATTTTTGTGAAGAGCATCTTTTATTTTGCTTTTGAGTTCCCTCATGCCCACAGTGGATAGCCAGTATTGTCCTTCCCTGGTTGCTTCCTTGGACATCCTTCATAGTTTCTCCTATGTGATTTTTGCACACTTATTACCTCCATACACCTTCAGTCCATGTTTAGAATTTGACATACACCCATAATAAATTCCTAAATTATTAGGTTCCGCTTTGTTATCGAAGTCTCTCAGACCTAGCAATATACTCCATACTAGGTTCTTTGGCCCAAGCCTGCTCTGCAATTCCTGGCCTTACTCTACTTTTACCTCTGCTGTCAATCATCCTTACAAGCTGTGCTCAGCCCTACTTATCTGCAGTTTCCTACAACAGAGAAGAAGAATGGAGGAAGAAAAGTAGTACTCTGCCTCCCTTCCTTTTTGTCTAGCTGGCAAGTGCCTTTTCAAGATCTGTGACCTGGGATTAGATTATCCTGAGAAACCAAACCCATGATGCAAGGAAGAACAGAAGATTCCAAGGGCCATATTTTACTATTAATTTGAGCATGAAGTCCTGGGCTTAGGGCATCAGATAAACTAAATGATGAAAAGGAGTGAGTAAAGAGAATGAGAATCCAGTTCCTACCCGTGGTGTCTTGAAATACCATTGATCTTTGTCCCAAAGGTTTAATAATAGCAGGATATTTGCTGTTACTGTGTCACTTTTGATTGCAGGAGTCATAAAATGTTCCAGTGTCTTTATCCTTGCTACTCTCCACCATCCGGTCATCATAAGCTCTACTATCTCTTCATATTTAAAAAAGGAGATAGAAGACACTGCAACTTTGACGTGTATTTCCAATGTAGCGAAAACAAATGTCTGCCAGGTTTTCCAGACAGATGTCATAAAAATTAAAAAAAAAGGAAAGCAGGGGTAAACAAAATCTATGTGAGAAGATGTCCCCTTCAGTTGAAAAAAAGGGAATAAGGCTGGCTTTGCAATGTGGCATTTAAAAGATGGCTCTGATAAATTAGAGGTTAACAGTTTCCAGAACTGAAGCTCCTAACTGAAAAGCTTTCTCTGGTGACCTTACCACTGAAAGTCCCTATTTCAGCTTCTCTTCTCCAACAAGCATGATTTACTCCCGGCTCTAAAGTCTTTTATCATTCCTTACTGTTTACTCACTGGAGAACCTGGTTCCCTCTTCTGCCATTGCAACCTTGCTCAAAACTTGAACAAATACCTGCTTAACCATTTTTTGCCACGTCTTTATCAAGCATGTGCCTCATTAACTTTCCCTAGCTTGATTTCTTCCAACTGCACAGTTAAAGGTGTTTGAGAGATGTTGTGAGAGCACTTGTACAGATAGGTGACTTGAGAAATCTGTCAATGCAAGATGAAAAGTCATCTAGTCTCTCCTTTTGGGTCATTTCTGAAAGTTTGGAGATCAAATGGAATAATATTTTTTATACTGAAGTTTTAGATATTTCTTTAATTCTTATATGCTATAAATAGGAGCTTAGGTGTTTCTACTGACTGAAAATCTTGATACAGAGCAGTAATATCTCAAGAAATATTTCAAAACCATTTGTTTTTATGTGTTCCCTCTAGTCAAGTTATTACCTGTTTGACCAGGAAAATGTCATGGAACATTAACATGCCTTTGAAGTACAAATATGATAATTTTTTAATCTAAATTTGAATATGTAGGTCCAAAATAGGAGGATATAAATCCTACATTTAGGGAAATTTCAACACACCTTTTGCATGTAAACCATCTTCATTATATATTCTTCACACCTGCCCATGTGCTCTGTCTACCCCACTTTATCTTTTTTTCCTTCTGGGGCTATTTTTCTTCTAATTGTTAGAAAATAAATTAATTTTCATTTTAAAGCAATAAACAATATAATATAGCTCATTTCATCAAACAGATGTATAACTTATTATTGCTAATGCCATAAAACCCCAATATAGGTTCTGTATTGTTAACTTAATATAGTTCACAAAAGAGATATTTAAAATAGGGACACAACATTCCTCAAAAGATTTTTAATACAGTGTAGTAAATTATACTTCAGTTAAAAATTTATTATTGCAATTTTAAAATTCAGTAAATACATCAATAACAGCCTTTAGTTGTAAATTGGGATTTAAATCAGTACATTACACAGACTCTGAAACAGAAGCTCCTGGCTTAAAGAACAAAGAGCCTGTAGAATACCACTTATTAGAGCCTAAGTACTCAGACAGGAGCCTATGGAATTAATAATGAGAATAGAGGAAGACATCTGTCTCTGCCATCTCTTGAGATGATCTGACATCCCCTCCTAAAGAGAACTATTGGACACTAGGAAAGGCAATATGTTTAGTATCTGGAGGCAGTGGATTCAAGACGATCAAAAAAGCTAAAAAATTGTGCGAAACCCATGGGTTTTAACTGCCGTGAGTGTATAAACACTGGATGGGTATTCAAAAGCAATTTTTCTGAAACACAGATGAAGGTAAAACTATGACTCTTAACCACAATGTCATGTGGAGAAGCAGATAAATATGTTTAGGAACACAGAGATCTACAACCAGCCTATTTATTTATTTTATTTTCAAATTACAGAAACACACATATATTAGGACGTTGGATGCCTGGGGCTCAATTAAAAGAAAAATCACAAAAACAAAACCCAAAAAAACAATAACCATATTACAGCAAGAGTGTTCCATCAGGTAAGAAAAATGTCAAGTTAAAAGCAGCAGAAGGAAAAAAACTCCCCAATCTATTTTAGAGCAACTTTCTCCTGCTGCAATTACCCTCCCCTGAGAGATGAGAAAATAAGCTGTGTTCACAGAAATCACCCTAATGTTTGGAGTAAAGTGGTATTATCTACTAAATAGATTTTCTTCTATTCTTTAAGAATCATTGATTAGGACTGAATTTTCTTTAAAGTGTTTGTAAGTTTTTTTGAATTATGTTGACTATTGAAAAAATAGTATTTGAATGTTAGTGAATATTTTTGCTGTCAAACAATATTCAGCCTATTTCCAACTCAGGTCTGCCAGTAGAGTTCCCATGGGCCACAACTTACATCTTAAAACAGTGTCTGTTTTGATGACTCGCACGATCCCTCTTTATCTGTCTGCCTCTAAAGCTCTTCTGTGTTTCTATGAAGCATTTATCATCAAATACAATGCATGCCTCCAAAACAACAGCCAAAACATAACTGGTCAATGGTTCCATTTTCTCTTTACTGCAAGTAGTCCTTGTGCTTTGCCTCTCTCAGAGGATTATTCCCATTTCAGGTACATCCACACAATTTTCTTCTGCGGTGACAGAAGTATTAACAGGAGTATTTTGGTTGATGCCTTGCCACTGTTTGTTTCTATTCTAAATTATTTTTTTGTGCTGCTTTTAGTTTAAGCAGGTAGGAAGACACTGTTCCTGTTTCAAAGAAATTCCAGTCTAAGACTCTGTTTCAACAAGGTAGAAAAGCATCTGCTAATTTAGAGAGTAAATAATAATAATTAATAAATTAATACAGAACTGAAGAAGAGAAGAAACAAGAAAATAAAGGCAGTGTGATAAAAACATACACTCCAGCCTCATACTACTGCAATAGAAAGCTGGTATTTTCTAACACTCTCCAATTGGTTGGGATACCCTGCAATACTCAGACTTATGATAACATGATCATATGCCTGTGTGGACATGCCATTATTATGTATTTTTCCTTGAAACAGCTAAAACACTCATCTGTTCCCTTTTTCTTCACAATGTGACACTGAATAAGTGTCTTGTGCATCTTATGCTGGTAGCTTTATCTTCTGCTCTCCTTATCGGTAATCTATAGAATATTGTGAAACAGTCAAAGATGTCAGTCTGTATTTTCAAAATGTTTGATGTTTCCAGGCCAGAAAGAGCACCCTAAAAATCATAGTCAATAGTTTTATTCCTTAGGCATAACAGTCTAGCAGGTACCACAGCTTTACTCTTGTAAAGCTCATACATACAGAAAATAATGAGTTTTCTCAGCAGGAAAATCAATTACACTTTTTTCTTTTTTTTTTTTCTTCAAAAAAAAGAGGCCCAAAAATACTTTTATACAAGTTTGAGAATGTTTTCATTCATTTATTGTAATGGAGCAATACATATATTATTATGCATATTATAAACACACAATCAGCATCCATCCTCCTCAGAAAACTATAGCTCTGACCTAAAGAACCCCATAATTTCAGGTATATATGCAGTATTTCTGAGAGGTTACAGATTATAAAGACTGCATAAACTCAGTAATCAGCAGATTATCAGCCATTTGTTCACTAGGGAATGTTAAAGAACCTTTAATAATGTTAAATATGTGTAAGCATTTTTCAGAGTTGATGTCGAAATAAATAATGGCTAAATTAGATGGCTCAAAACCGTAGCACTGAAGTAAACCTTCAACTACAGAAAGTGAATAGATCCTTTACAAAAACAGATGTTCATATCACCCGATATATAGCCAGAGAAACTTCTTTCTATAATCAGTGGAGACACAGAACCCACCTACAGACAGAGGCCAGAGAGAGAGCACCTGAGCTATGGGTGTCCTGCTGTGGGTGGCTCTCTGGATAAACCTCTTTCTTCAACGCAGAAAGCAGGCTTGTGAATCTAGCCAGCTAATTTAACTAGCATAGATTGGTATCTAAAGTTGAGGGATGCAAATACTCCCTTAAATCCAACATTAACAATTAAATTAAACTGTTATCAGAGTCTGCCATGAAGGCAGTATGCTGTAACAGTTTGTTCCCTTTTTTTTTTCCCCCCAGGAGAGGGATTTTTATTAAAAATACTGTAAAAGATGTTTTAAAAGTATCTTCTGTGTCAGTTGACTTCTTAACTTTGAATTTGTATATTTTTCACACAAAAAAAAAATTAACAGAGTAATGTATTTTTACTTCAAGCTTGGCCCCTTAAGATGGCCCTTAAGAATAATTTTTATCCACGTAATTCAGTCTTTCTCTTTGAATGTTTCCTTTAAAGTAGTTTTTTATTATTTTCTCCAACTGCCATCATCATATATTTTTCCCTTTCTTTCCAGCATACATTTTAATTCCATTTGCAAAATATTTTCCATCCCTTGGTTTTCTTTAGCCTAGCATTCAGTTGAAAGACCTTTGTCAACCAAATGTAAGAGACTCCCTGTTCAGCTTGTTTTTCACGACAAGGTAGTATTATTTGTTCTCCCTGAAAGTAAAAAACAATTTAGTGTTTTATATATATTAAATTTATCTGTATTCACTCTTCTTGTCTTGCCTGTGTCTTCCATCACCGAATTACAGATATAAGACTTAATCAGTTTTATTACTTGCACCAATCTCCTATTTAATCATTGTAGTCATTACTAAGGTTAATGAACTCTGTCCTTGTCCTGTAAAGAATTAAAGAGTTTCTTTAATTTTTTTTTCTACAAGATATTATTTCCAGGCTGTTCTATATTTTTTTTCTGCATTGGTTCTGTGCAATGGCAGAAAGATCCCTGAACTCACTGCCTAAAAATAGCCATGATATTCCACTAAAGACAACGTGGTCTACAGCAGTACCCACAAATATTAGCACACATTTTCACCCTTGGAAAGCCCAAGTGTCAGCTCAGGTCAACAGCTATGTGAAGGTTTCATGGTGTGACTACAGGGGAAATTCCTCCATGTATAGGTTAAGCCCAAGGCTAGAACTGGTCTTAGCCCAACCTTAGTATGTTTTTAAGAGAGAAATAGGTAGTTGTGGTACTTTTTCTTTTTTTACTGAAGATCTACTCTTCCCCATATTTCCCACAATTTCTGTTTCACTGTATTGCAATCAGGGTTTAATTTTTGTATTTTGGGTTTTTTTTTCCCACACCAGACTTTGATTAGAAGTCCTGAGTAACCAGGGTGTTAGAAAAGGTGGAAAGCAACATGAATTTATTCAAGAAAACATTTATAGGTTGTGATATTTTGGACTCCCAAAGCACACAAATTTTACTCTACAAGCATATATACTGCTTGTTTTTATTATAACTGAGTGTATGTGTGAGAAAGGGACAGATGTATTTTCCCCACATTCTTGAACAGATTTTAAATGAGCAAGTTTATCATTAGCCATACTCAGTCTGTTCTGAGACACTTCTTTCCTACCAGCTACAGCCAGAAGATAAGTCTTGAAGACTGTGATACCATTTGATTTTTCAATTTAAAAAAGAATGCATTCAGTAATAGAGCTAGATTGTTCTATTATAGGGGAAGAGTAAACCAAGTAAAATAAAAAAATACTATCAGTAAAAGATTTTATTAGGTGATCAGTGGAAATTACTAATCTAAAATATTAGATGTATGAAAACTATATGTGTAGTAGTAAAAAGAATGCATGGAGAATAAATAGGCTATTTAGACTCAGATTTGTTTCATACCTTTTTTTAGTGTTCCAACTATTCACCTATATTTGCATCTGCTTATAAACAGACAGATACAGGGACAGGTAGATCACTGCTTTCCAAAATGGACAGAACATGTGGCAGCAAGTATAGAATGAAGTCTTCCCAGTGTCAGTGTGACACCGGGTATACTAACTCTGCAAGTGCAGTTCTTTTTGTCATCAAAGCACAGATATGACATTTCTGTATATACCTTCTTTGATTGGAAAATGAAACATTGCATTTTGGCGCATAATTCATATTATTTACCAAATGGATCACCCACTTCATAAAATAACATCACAGTAGTTCCATAATAGCAGAATGATTTTTTATGTATTCAAGCTTGATTAAACTGAGTTCAAGAGACAAGGTTTAAATCAGATTGTAGATGGAAACTCCAGAAAGTTATTAATTTTATAGCCATCCTTACATGGGTTATGTCCTGGGGCTTTATTATAAAGAACAGTAAGTTCTTTAAAATGAAGAATAAAATTAGAGGAATTATGTAGATTATTTAGTTAGCTATATATGTCTGGATTATTTCCTTTATAAAAAAAAAAATTAAATTGTAAAAATAATTAAATAGCTGATCCTCATTCACAGAGTGATATAATATCTCAAACACAAAAGAATGCTCATCCCACATCAGAATAAAAACATCATTACTTTTTCCTCTGCTACAGAGTAAAAACTCCTAAATGCTCAATCAAAGTCTGTGTAAAAGTTACTATATATACTTTTTCCATGGACTGACTTTCCTTTATTTATCTCCTTTGTATCCCTCTCTAATTATGGGATTTGCTTATTATCAGGCTGTAGTGGCTACCTTCCTGCATTGATTACTATTTTGCATGTTGCCCACCACCACTGAATCTGCAGCCTTGTACAATTTCATTCCTGTTTGAAAACATGTGTAACAAGATGATAAATGTGTATTAAAAAAAATGTTCCCTTTATTATTGCTCAAAATAACAACATTATCCAGGTAACCCTGTTTATTGCTACTATTGTACGTTTACAATTTGAATTCAATCTCAGTATCAGAAATACAGAATTTTCCAGCTTCTTGAGAAGAATGAAGTTATGTTGTTAGAATGTTATAACATGCTACCCAAAACAAAATCCACCATGCACAAGAATTACACTGTGTTTTTCAGAACATCCCCTACATAGTATTAGAAAGGCAGATTTCTCTGTCTTTAAAAGTCTACATAGACAGGAATATCAGTTTGATAAGAATGTGTTTTTTGCCTACCATCAAAACTTTTGTATTCCTTGTCTCAAAATTACTCTTTATACCACTTAAGATATGTATCCAAAAAGGGCAGTCAATTTAAGTAATTTTGTCTTTTTCTCTCAATGTACAAGGTCATTAATTGCTACTGGGACCTTCATAAACCCTAGTCTGCTGATGGGGTGAGAACTCTATTGTTAAATGTATTATGGCAGGGCTGTCTTTGGAGATTGCCTGCTTGATTGCTTTGTAAAGGCCCAATGGCACACAGCAATTAAAATCCATAGACCTTTATAACCCTACTGATGTTTTATGGGCCTTTTTGTGTCCTTCGGTGTGGTTTACCATTTGTGTGTCTCCCAGTGGATCTTCTTTTCAGAACTCAGAGTGGGATTTTTTTTTCTGGAGTGATAAAGCTAGTTATACATCATGTGAAAGGTTAATGACTATTTTCAGAAAGAGCATATGTTTAATGTCATAGGGTGAAAGTTATATTAAAGAACAATTAAGTAAAATCACTTGCCGTTTTCTCATTCTCACAGTATTTAGATATTACTACTACATATGTACAGTCAATTGAGTTGACAAGTCACTGGATGATTTAAAACTATTCATTTTAAAATGTAAGTTTAATTTCTTAAGCAGAACTAAATCATTGGACAGTTTTTCTGTGTGTATCCACATCCATATGGAATAAGAAAATGCCAACTCCAGAGTGTGATCCCTGATATCTGTTACCATGAAAATGCCCTTTCAGTGAAGCACTGAGAGTATCCCACTTAAAACAGTACATGGAACCAATACACAGTGGTGGATCCATGAAGGAGTGACATTCTCAGAAGTTATGTAACTTTATATTGCCTCTTTTAAATGTTTTCCCTTGGTCTCTGTTAACAGTGGACTAATTAACGTAAGTAACACAAAACAACCATCTAGTGAATGAGAATCATTGTTTTGGCATGCCTGTAGTCTCATGGACAAAAGATCCTTTCAATAACACTTAAAATCTTTGGGGTGGTAATCAATGACCTGTACAATTTTTACCACTACTGATCTTCACAATAAAAAATGTAGCTATTTTTGTGATTTTTCATGAGATATTTGCACCATGTTTTTAGGGAGAGGAGGACTGACTTCTAAAATTCAGTATGGAACAGCCATTATCTAAGATAATACCTGTGATTTAGAGGAACGGAAAATGCCTGCCATTAAAGGGAAATAACGGAACAATTCCTGGGCATCTCATAAACCTTTTTTTTTTTTTAATTAATTTCTGTATGTGACAGAATAGGTGCCTTCAGAGAACTAAATTACTCAACAATGTTTTAATTCTAAAATGGCATGTACACAAAGATTGGTAGAAAAAGAAGTAAAGATGGAACAGAAAACAAAGCAGCCAAGAATTTAGTTTAAAGAGGCCTTTTCAGAATGCAATAACTCACAGCTGCTATGAACTACCAAAGACAAATAGATTTTACAGCCTTAGAGCCTAGAAAATCAGAAAAGTCTATTTATATGCATTTCTATTGAGAGAAAGGACTATTTAAATATGAGGTACCTATGACAACTTGATTTCCACATCACTTTCACAATTTGCAAATCCAAAAGAAGTTTTCATTTTGTTCTCAATGACAGTCACTTTAGCCACTGTGGACCCCAAATTCTCTCAAGTATCTTCATTCTCCATTATTATAGTTTGGAGAGGATTTGGTGGCCAAAGCAGACCTTCAGAGATTCTCAGTACAACTGCTCAAGCCCACACTTACCATGCTTAAAGACATTGAGCTTTAAAGGTACAGCTGGAATCCAAAACTGGCCTGCAAAACCTCTTTTATTACCAGTGGTAAGCAAAAGGATGATTGTCAGAGGCTAGGGAATGTGTAAACCAGTGATAGGGAGGGAAGGAATATCCTCTTACTTAAACTAATTGTATTTCATATGTAAATCAGGACACAATGAATAAGAAACCTCACAGTGCCAAAGTAACAAAGCCACTTTGTGACTTGGTCTTCACAAGGGCATGAAGGTCCCCAGGAAACTTGACAGTTAGTCATTTGGACACAGTTTATCTAAATACATATTTGATATTCTCATGTCATGACCCACAGCGTGCAGTCAAGTATCATGGTGTCCTTGGCTTTTTAGCTGCTATTAATCAGGGATGTTTGATTATTAGGAATGCTGACTGTCATAGAATATATTTTGTGGTTGTGGATTACTCTCTTTTTAGCAAAAACAGCAGTGAGGTGTCTACCCTCACAGCAGGAAATCTTCTTTTCTAGGATCCACCCCTTGTTCAACTTACAATAATTGGGACCACATCTGGGAAGAAAATCTGTTGACCCTCAAAATAGCATTTTTTTTGGCCATAGCAGTTTTCATTATTTAGGCTTTATCTCTGTGGTCTGAGACAGAGATTAGAGCCCTTGGTCCAGGTTTTGATAAGAAAGATTAAGCAGGTGATCCAACAGTGTATTTCATCATAGCTAAGATCCTAATTAGTGTCTGAATTAGAGACAGTTGTGCATTATTATGCAGATAATTAACTGGATCTGAATCTCGTTTCTTGTAAAAAGTCTTTTTTGGCAAAAGGATGGATTTGTTTTACTTTCTTCTCATCCCAATTGTTTTTTATAGAATGGTGCCTGCAAGGCTTTCTCCCATCATTTTATTTGTTTTTCTTATTTAGAGAAAGGTGGGATTTGTACATTAAAAAAAATGCAGGACTTCATATTTGCTGTGATGAGGAATATATGACAAATTGGGAACACTGACATTTTTCATGCAATGACAAAAACACCAGCTCTTCTTACAAAATACTACAACTGCCTTACTGACAGATTAATATATCTTTCTTGTTTGTTGCTTTTCTTGAGTGCTTTCTGTGTTGATCTTGAGTTTGTTTTTTTCTTTTTTAATTTGTACCCAGCTCTTCCTGTAGTGTAAATTGCAAGCTAAATTGAAAGAAATAATACTCTAATGATTTATTCTAGGTGAGACTATGATCCTCAGAAATGCAGTCAATTTTTTTTCTATTTGTGAATAAAAGACGAAACAATAAACCTAAAGGAAATATCCATAAAATTCATCTATACTTTAGGTTTAAATTTGTTTTCATCACTACATAATTTAGAATGCTTATATAACAGTGAAATATTGTAATTTGCAACACATACCTTCACAGATAATGTATGGAAACGTGCTCCTTCCTCACTGTTGCAGGTTAAAATACAGCTGACTGGAAGGGTGTTAAACTATGTGTTCTAGGAAATATGGATTATGTCAGAGTAAAGAACAGGAATGAGTTAATGAACTAATGTACCAGGTACCTCTGAGTTCAAAGAATCCACAGAACAATTGTGAAAACAGATTTTCTATCTGTTGGAAGGCAAGGCATTAATAGTACTTACGGTGTGCCTTAATCCTCAATATGCCATGGTGGCGATCAGACACAATGTGAACATACTGATTCAAAAGCACTAAAGCATGTTTAGTACCTGTCATGGTTTAGCCCCAATCAGCAACCAAGCACCACGCAGCCGCTTGCTCACTCCCCCCTGGTGGGACAGGGTAAAGAATCGGAAGAGTAAAAGTGAGGCAACTCATGGTTTGAGATAAAGATAGTTTAATAGCTAAAACAAAGCTGCACGTGGAAGCAAAGCAAACCAAGGAATTAATTCACTACTTCCCATGGGCAGGCAGGCATTCAGCCATCTCCAGGAAAGCTGGGCTCCATCACGCGTAACGGTTACTTGGGAAGACAAACACCATTACTCCAAAAGCCGCCCCCCTTCCTTCTTCTTCCCCCAGATTTATATACAGAGCATGACATCATATGGTATGGAATATCTTGTTGGTCAGTTTGGGTCAGCTGTCCTGGCTGTGTCCCCTCCCAGTTTCTTGTGCACCCAGCAGAGCACGGGGAGCTGAAAAAGTCCTTGACCAGTGTAAGTGCTACTTAGCAACAACTAAAACATCTCCACATTATCACCACTGTTTCCAGCAAAAATCCAAAACATAATCCCATACAAGGTACTACGAAGAAATTTAACTCTACCCCAGATGAAACCAGGACAGTACCTCATTAATGGGACTACTACAGTTGAAATGGAATGGAATAACTTTGCTTCTGGTAGGAAAAGAGCTCTAAGTGGCAGTTACAATAGCATGTTATGATAAAGATCAAGCAGTATTCTTCTCAAAATCATTTTTCTAGGTGGATCAAGGAGTGGAACCTTTTAAGCAGAACATTTCCTGAAGACTTCAGTACTATGAAGATTGTTTTCGGAGAGTTGTGATGTCTTCAGATACATGAGCAGTGTTTACTGAATTCAGAAACATGTAGCCTGCACTTTAAATTCTGGTTACTCTTGTGCTACAGTGGTGACAGTGTTTAATTGGACCTCTGTGCTTCAATTCTGAAACTGTAGAAGGAACACAAATGAAGCACTTGGGCAGATGCTTCTTCCTGGTAATGAAAGGAACATGGCTGGTCTAATTTTAAGTAAAATAGCTGAATTAAAAGCTAAATTAAGGCTTTCTGACATGGATGATCAGTGATTGCAAGTCAAAGTCTTGAAATTAGTTGACATTTCATATGGCAATCAAAATGGATTCATTGAAGCGACTGAGCTGTCCTTTGAGGTCCTCTCCACCATGACATTCATTCAGTAACTCATCAGAGACACTTTAATGAAATCAGTTAAGACACTGTGGGAAAGTATCCTTTTGGGGAAAATGAATCCACTTTGAAGGATCTGAAGGTTGGTGTTGTTGAGAAATTCCAAAGGTACTGGGAACTAGACACAAAAGAAAACTGTGTTCACTAGCTAAAATTTAAGAGAAGACAATTTTCTGACCTGGTAAACAAAAAATTATACCTTTTTGTTGCACATCTATATGAGGCTTCTTATTCTTTTCAGTATTAATGACCTCTGATAAGTATGAAATGTAGTGTATATTATACTCTCAAATAAGCTCCACAGCATTTTTTTCGTTGTTACATATTGTACGGCATTATTTTTTACACAAGTCACCCCTGTGGTTTGAGTGGTCAGTAAGTACAATATATTTAATAACAAATTGTGAACATGGTAGTTTTTATTTTTTATATAAATTTTTAATTACTTACAGGGACTTTCAATGAGATGAGATCAGTCAAACAACTAAAGTGAGAAAAGTATAAAATTATGTTTAAAAGTTTTGTTTTTCATTTCAGATCAATATTTTGTTTAAAATGTTGAAGTTCTTTTAAGTCACAAGCTAAAATGATGTGACATTTTAAGATAACATGCAATGTTGTGTTGAGACTGATTTTTTTTCTCTTTAGAATGGCCTCAAAAAGGATTATTTTTCAGAGTTAGTATTTTAATAAACGTACATAAACACACACAAATATGCTTCTACCTTTCCTGAAATACTAGTTTGTCATGAAACTTTTCTACATTAATTATTCCACTCCATAAAATACACAGGTTAGGGGATCAGGGTAAAATATTTTGCCATATTTAACTCTTTCATTTCCAAACATTTGTAATAATATTAACTGTGACTTTTATGTGTTAAGGCACACGTTTTTCTCATAGCCTTTTTCAATTTTTCTTACAGTGTCTTACTCTTCCCTAGTTTTGAAGACTGAAATCACAAAACTTA
The DNA here is from genome assembly GCF_949628215.1 of Phalacrocorax aristotelis. Taxonomy (NCBI): domain Eukaryota; kingdom Metazoa; phylum Chordata; class Aves; order Suliformes; family Phalacrocoracidae; genus Phalacrocorax; species Phalacrocorax aristotelis. Next base: position 43,209,057 of record NC_134311.1, read on the forward strand.
GTCTTACAGTGCATCTGTTAGAGCATTGCTGTCCCATGATGTCTTCCTTTTTGTCATGAAACAACTGTTGAGCCACCAAAAACCATTCCTCAAAGTTTGCCACTGAAAAGCCACCAGCATGGCTAAACAGCTGAAAAGCAGAGGGCTGTACAGCATGGTGCTTTTCCACAGCAGGAAATATCAAGCCTATGCTCTACTTTCAGATATCATCTTACACAGTTCTTATTGTGCCCTGTAACAGGAGACATATTCTTATTAGGAGTCATGATTAAGCAAACTATAATATAGGGAAACCCTTTAGATCCTGAATATGTGACTATTGCTAGCCTAAAAAAAGCATTTACATTGCTGTGTTGGGAGAAGGTTGTAAGTCTGGTCTTTGGATAAAAGACAATTTTAATTGCATGGAAGAGTGATGTGAAGGCTTTTATTCCTCACAGGTGTACAGCCACAGTTAACAGTCACCCGTGGGCATTTACTTAGCAGACCTAAAAGCCAGCTCCAACTAATTCTTTCCTCTTTTTTCCTCCGTCATATACTCATTCATCTTTCAAACACAGCACAAAGTAAAACAACTTCAGTGCACATTCCCAGCATCTACTGAAGAATATGGAAAATTATCTGTTCCTAAAAACAAATACTCATGAATGCTAAACACTTTTAGGTACCTCTACAATATTATAGCCTTAGAACAGAAACCTAGTGTCAAAATTTCTTGTCTAAATTGTCTTTCAGATGAGCATGTCTGACAGACATGAGCCTGTATAATCTCCATAGACAGAGTAAATCTTAGTGAGTGTTCCTGTCCAGAATCAGAAATAAGGTAAACTTAGGACGATCTCAGAGCATTCTCGTGTCGACAGCAAAAATAGAAAACTAAATTAAAACAAAACAAAACAAAAACCCCACCTGTCACCATTTATTCAAGAGTTACACAATTCACTGCCAGTAACAAAGTAAAAGTGTTCCTTGTAAAATGCAACGGTGCCTGAGGGATATTTTTGTTTTATGGAGTACTTTGAGAATAATTCAGGTTTGCAGTCCGGTGGACAAATACATAGAGAAGCTGAGTGTTTCAACCATGAACACAAAGAGTAAATATTACTTTCTACTACATAAACAGAGGTATTTCCAAAGTCCCACTGTAAATGTTTAATAAAACAGTGTGACATATAACCCCAGCTACATTATAGACTCCATGACTGTGGTGATTTAGCAGTAAGTGTATATTATTCACTACTGACAACACTGTCAGCTTCAGGCACACAATGAATAATAATATTATCAGAAAGGTTAAGGTCCTGTGATCCAGGTGCAGAGACACTGCTGGGTAGACTTTAAGAGACTTAAACACAGTGTTCATGGGTTTGTATGTGCAGAAGAATCTACAGGTCCTATGAGTACACAAACACCACATGCATGTATGCTTGGTTTTACATTACCAGATTGATAGCAAGCCTTAAAGAAAGGTGAAGAAAAATGCTGGGAAAAAAATAGCAGTGAAATTTTTAGAGGGAGATGGAAATGCCTCATTTCATTTCACATGGACTGAAGTGTTCATCAATGAAATACGAGCCCTTGTGAGTAAGATGTGTACAATTGTTATAGAAACAGCTGTGATTTGAGATCCTACCACTTTGCAATATAAGATCAAGTCCCATGTGCTTTTTCTGCGGGGGGTCAAACTGATGAGAGCTCTTCATCTACATGAGAGCAAAGTCAGCCTGTGTAGCCTAAACAACTACTGAACACTATCTAAAATGAAATATCCTACTTCCTTGATTTAATAGAGGAGCACTTACACAATCCTCCAGGCTTTCATTAAAGGCAGAGGTACAAACTGCAGGAGGGATGAAACCAACATTAATAATTGAATTGGGGATAGTAATATCTCTAATCACTATAGCCACTTCTGCAGGGATTGTCTGGCTGTAGCCTTGGTTGATGCATTGGCATAAGCCTTGACCGGCACTTTCATTAAGCTATGATTATATCAAAATACTCCCTTTCAGCCTATCACAGCCATGAAATGTGGGCCTGTAGGACAACAGAATAGTTACTGGTGTTACAGATGGTTTAAGACAGCGGGATTTCTGATTAGGATAGCCTTGGTGCGGGCAACAAAAGGCACAATTTCAAGATGAAAGAATGGTCAAAGGACCACAAGAAACAGGCAATTTCCAACAGGATTTAATTTGGCTGACACAAGGGCTTGTGCGTAGAATCATAGAATCACAGAATCATTGAATCATAAAATGTCCTGAGTTGGAAAGGACCCACAAGGATCATTGATTCCAACTCCTGTCCCTGCACAGGACAACCCCAAATGCACACCATGTCTCTGAGGGTGTTGTCCAAGTGCTTCTTGAATATTGTCAGGCTTGGTGCTGTGACTGCGTCCCTGGGGATCCTCTTCCAGTGCTCAACTACCTTTTGGGTGAAGAACCTTTTCCTAATATCCAACCTGACCCACCCCTGGCACATCTTGCCATTCCCTGGGGTCCTATCATTGGTCACCAGAGAGAAGAGATTAGCACCTGTCCCGCCTCCTCATGTTGCATGAAGCAAGGCTACTTGCATGAGTGCAAACTAAATCTAATCGGTGTGCCTAATTCACCAGTGTCTCCCTTAGACATTTGTAAATCCTTTGTAGAAGTGTGGATGAACAACTTCTTTCAATAAAATATATACTTGTTTTTCTCTCTTAGCTCAAGAGCAGCCAAATGTAAATTGTTCCTACTCGTGGGAGGTGGGGGGAGGGGGGGAAGAAGTTAAAAATGGATAAAAAAAGAAAGAATATCTGGAGCATTCCAAATATCTGAATATCAACAGAAAAGTAAAATATTCTATAAGTGCTGGAATAAAACAGTTTTAAATAACACAACAGTTTTAAATAACACAACAGTAGTTGCAAGCTTTTCCTTATTACAAGTACAATGAGAATAGGGAACGGTTAAATATGAATGTCCTGGGACGTACAGGATTTCCAAGAAGGATGCAGGCCAGTAAAATACCACTATGCTGTATTTAATATTGCATCTGTTTCAATTTAGGGCTTCTTAGAAGCAGATTTTGTGGCTTTTTGCCACTTTTTTAGACTGTCCAATGAGACAAATAGGACTTATTTCCATTTATCTTTTTACTACAGTGATGTAAGTGGGGTTTTTTGGGGTCATTTAGATTTTAAGGGAAATTTGACAGCAGCCTTCTCCAAAGTCTTCCCATTTGTTCTGTTTTCCCTTAACTCATATTTAACTATAGTCCACTGCTTTGGAAGCTCATAAAAATATAGCTGCATGAAGTTCTCCATTGAGAAAGTTTTACTTATTGAGAAAAGAAATATAGAAATATATCTATAAAGTACTCTGTTGAAAGCACCAGGATTAAAACAGACAGCCATTCAAGATTCTCCAGGAAAGTCTGCCCTTTTACACTGAAGCAGTTCTTACCTGATGGACATTTCTTCATAACTGGCATGTCTTGAACCCTGACCTGAACATTTCATTGCGAAGCTTGTGGTCATATTTTTGGTGGTTCACACTGTACTTCCATTTATTGCTTCTTAGCAGTGATATCGCACATTTCTTCCTAATTTTAGCTTCTATTTGTCTTGATCATTATCACAAAAACAAATTGATTTATTATGAAGGCAAGAATAAAAATGCATGAAGAGCCAATGAGAGAAAGGAACATAAAGTGAAATTATGGTTCAGGCATAATTTTTTGTTTGTTTGTTTTTTCAGGTAATGGAGGAAAGACCAAGGAAAATAATTTTCCCCTTTTTATTTTCATAAGAGTTGTAGATTGAAAAACATATATGTTATAATACAAAATCCTATATTTCCATGAAACAGCTATGAGAATCTCTCCTAGAATAGTAAAAATCATATTTCGTTAGGACTGAAGGGATTAATCATGATACTGTAAAGCTGAGAAAATTTTAGTTTTTATGAAACTACAAAATGGCTCATTAGGGATTCTGGACTTCCTTTCTTTTCCTAGCCTTCAGCTATACCTTAGCAGGAAAATTTACAGTGCTGTTGAGAGTTTCCAGTGATGAAGTCTTCCCTCTGCTGTGGCAAGATCTTAAGTGGCTGACTGATACCTAGATCTCTCAGCAGTCCTGCATAATTGGATCTTAGTGCTACAGGGAGGGCCAAGTCATATTTCTAGAAGATTTAGTCCTGCAAAGCTTATTGAAGAATTAAGAAAAGATTTATTGCTTTGTGTTCTGCACTTTCTAGAACAGATTTCAGATGGAAATATTAAGATGTAAACTGCTGGATTAGGAACATGAAGAATTATTGATAAGAAACGTGCTGTTTATTGAGGCTGTACCACCAAATGTGTAGTTTTGTGTAGGTGTGAAAAACAAAAAAAACCAACCACTTGTAGACCACAAAAATTAGGAGTCATTTCCTTTGTGTCATTCAAATAGACTATCCCAGCTTGGCTGAATACCATCCTAATCATCCTCCTAGGAGTCAGGAAAAGATTTCCGTGACCACTTTGTAATATAGGACCATGCAGCGTTTTTATCTATCAGGTTTTATTTTACAGGTATGGCTAGTGAGCAACAATAATTTCTGTAAGGATAAGCACCGTATTGTAATTCTTAAATATGCACTACCTCTTTTCTCTCCACTCCCCCATTAAAATTTATAGCTATAGTTAAATGTGTGCAAAACAGAAGGTGTGAATATTTCCTCATCCTTACACAGAGGCAACACAATCAGAGTGAGGTGACAGCTGTGAGTTGTGTATGACAAAAATGTTTTATTAATCTTAGACATTACCATACCCATGCTTAGCATGAAGAATATTGATTATTTAAGGCTGAAGAATAAATTCTAGACACAGATGGAAACTCAGCTGAGCTGCTCTGTTCCAGTGGCTCTTTAACATTCATTAAATTCCCATTAGGTGCAACCATCTAGAGCTGGCCATTTCTGCTGATGAGGATGTGTCAGATGAAACATGACCATTTATTCTTATCTTCCTTTCCAGTTACTTATTGCTTACTCCGTTGCTTATTCTGTACTGGGAAAGAAAGTTCAAGGAGGGTATCCCCAAAGGGATTTGGTTGGGCCAAGGTTGTAGTGGCTGCTACCAGTTTCATCCCAGATGGTTTGTGCAGGTATGCGTGTGTTGTTGTCCTTGCGCCCTTCTCTCTCCCAGTTTTAGGGGTTGTCATTTTAAAAAGCAGCTACTCCTGGGACTACCCAGGGGTCTGTGCAGCCAGTGCCACTTCCCTCCATTACTAGTCCGCTCCAACAGAAAGGCAGAGGCCGGATTATATTTTTGTTTGCTTTTTTGCACCCCTTTGAAATAGCTTATATACCATGTTTATTTGAAAAAACTTGCCTTATTTAGATAGGAACAGTTTGCACTTTTTTTGTAGGAAAGAGGGTGCATTTCTGACTTCCACACCTTTCTGCTCAGTCTGCCTGGCCCCTTACTGATCTGCTGTATTTCGATTCACTTTACAAATACAAATCAAAGACAACATCCTTCTCTTAGAGAGCTTGAGGGCAATTTTCAAAGGATAGGTAACCAACTTTCATTGCTTTCCAATGTACTGAGCATCTAATTGTATTTTATACCTCTGTTTTTGGATGTAATAATCCTGTCTGACAGTACAGCTGGCATCAAAGAATTCCTTAATAATATCTATTCTCAGGACTAAAGTCACTGACACAGTGTTGTGATCCCCTATACATCAGCTCTTACATTGTGACTATGAGTGTGAGGCAAGGCAGGAAAGGGATAGTTTTCTATGGTTTTCCTGGGGTCTGGCAGTCCTGATTACAGGAAAGGAAAGGAAAGGAAAGGAAAGGAAAGGAAAGGAAAAAGGAAAGGAAAGGAAAGGAAAGGAAAGGAAAGGAAAGGAAAGGAAAGGAAAAAAGGAAAGGAAAGGAAAGGAAAGGGAAAGGAAAGGAAAGGAAAGGAAAGGAAAGGAAAGGAAAGGAAAGGAAAGGAAAGGAAAGGAAAAAGGAAAGGAAAGGAAAGGAAAGGAAAGGAAAGGAAAGGAAAGGAAAGGAAAGGAAAGGAAAGAAAGGAAAGGAAAGGAAAGGAAAGGAAAGGAAAGGAAAGGAAAGGAAAGGAAAGGAAAGGAAAGGAAAGGAAAGGAAGGAAAGGAAAGGAAAGGAAAGGAAAGGAAAGGAAAGGAAAGGAAAGGAAAGGAAAGGAAAGGAAAGGAAAGGAAAGGAAAGGAAAGGAAAGGAAAGGAAAGGAAAGGAAAGGAAAGGAAAGGAAAGGAAAAGGAAAGGAAAGGAAAGGAAAGGAAAGGAAAGGAAAGGAAAGGAAAGGAAAGGAAAGGAAAGGAAAGGAAAGGAAAGGAAAGGAAAAGGAAAGGAAAGGAAAGGAAAAGGAAAGGAAAAGGAAAGGAAAGGAAAGGAAAGGAAAGGAAAGGAAAGGAAAGGAAAGGAAAGGAAAGGAAAGGAAAGGAAAGGAAAGGAAAGGAAAGGAAAGGAAAGGAAAGGAAAGGAAAGGAAAGGAAAGGAAAGGAAAGGAAAGGAAAGGAAAGGAAAGGAAAGGAAAGGAAAGGAAAGGAAAGGAAAGGAAAGGAAAGGAAAGGAAAGGAAAGGAAAGGAAGGAAAGGAAAGGAAAGGAAAGGAAAGGAAAGGAAAGGAAAGGAAAAACAGGTTGGGAGGAGAGAGGGAGAGACAGAGAAAAGGAGAAACAGAAGAAGTTCTCATGTCAACATGTTTCCTAGAATATAAAAATTGAAAATGAAGGAAATTAATCTTTCGTGAACTGCTTTTCAGAATTCAGCTTCTTAAATCTTACAACCTTACACTGAGGATTGCAGTTACTTTCCACGGAGGGCTGAAGCACTAACTGGTGTTACCAACCAAATACTGATTAATACCTTGTCCTGTGGGGTAAGTTGTTGTGAAACCAATACTCGTAAGGTGACACTTCAGAAATCTCTGTCTACACATTTGACTGATTTTTTTCATCTGCTAACTGTGACATAGTTTCTTTCTATTCAGAGTGGAAGAATTCAATCCTAGTGACTCATGCCTTTATTTAAAGGTAATCATAGCTTTTTAAATATAAAATATTACTCTGTAATTCAGCACCAAAATTTGTATAAATCAAACATATTAAAAGTCAGAAGTAATGACAAGGAAAGCTATTATTGAAAACACAGTAAAAGTGACCATCTCATGATCAAAAGGCCCATCCAAAGCTTTTAAAGAAGTGCCTTGTAAAAATCTGTGTGATTTATTTATGCTAGTAACTTAAAATATTAATAATTAAAACTAAAAATCCTTGTTAACAGATACGATTTACAAAAATGTATGTCAGGGTGCAGAAGAGACATTACAATATCCAAAAAAAAAGAACTGGTCTACAATGGGGGTGCTACTTGGATGCCAGGGGAGATCAAGAGTGCATTTGCATTACTGCCTGATATCTCATAACTAAAGCATTTTATAAACATTTAGCACAGTGACTGAGCTGCCTCACAGAGCTGAAACAGAATACTGACTGGCAATGTAATTTTCCTACTGATGTCACTAGAGTGGTTAAGTGTGGTCTGATGTCTGATATTAAAAACCTTTTTTGTTCATATATGTACAAAAAATGTAATAGCTCACTGTGAGTGTGGCAGGGATGAGAAAGATGGGACTAAAAGGACAGAAAAGAAATAAGGAGCAGTGAAATGGCAGGGGGATGATCATTTGATCTGAAAGATATGAAAAGAACTGCAGTAAGGTATGTGGTGTTTAGTTCCCATCCACACCTCTATTGTTGGTCCCAAAATGGATGCAAAACTGTGTCGTGGCTTAGCCTCAGTCAGCAACCAAGCACCACACAGCACACAGTGTGTGTGCTTGGCTGGCTCAGTGGGACGGGGGAGAGAATCAGAAGAGTAAAAGTGACAAAACTTGTGGGTTGAGATAAAGGTAGTTTAATAAGTAAAGCAAAAGCTATGTGCACAAGCACAGCAAAACAAGGAATTTATTCTCTAGTTATCGATAGGCAGGTGTTCAGCTGTCTCCAAGAAAGCAGGGCTCCATCACACATAACAGCCACCTGGGAAGACAAATGCCATCACTCTGAACATCCCCCCACCTTCCTTCTTCCCCCAGCTCTACATACTGAGCATGACTTCACATGTTATGGGATAACCCTCTGGTCAGTTGGGGTCAGCTGTCCTCGCTGTGCCCCCTCCCAGATTCTTGTGTCCCTGACAGAGCATGGGAAACTGAAAAAATCCTTGACTAATGTAAGCACTACTTAGCAACAACTAAAACATCTCTGCATTATCACCACTGTTTTTAGCACAAACCCAAAAACATAGCCCCATACAAGATACTATGTCAAAAATCAACTTCATCCCAGCCAAAACCAAGGACAAACAGTCTAAGTGGGGAGAGGGTCTTAGCACTCTCTCATGGACTCTATGATACAGGCATGTTCCTTGTGCCTGGTTGGTTTGTTGGCTTGCATTTGGTGCAAAGTGTACCTTAGTAATATATTAAAATTGTGCATATATGCACTCAAATATATGAACCACCAATAGATCAACTCTGCTGTTGATGTAAAACTTCACAGATCATCCCGTTGTGAGTGAATGCCATCTTGCTAAGGATGAGGCTGATGATCTCTGTTGCTGATGCTATCTTGATTCCAGAAGAACCATCAAGCACTAGGAGAAAGATGCTGACAGAAAATGAAGTGGGCAGTCCAAAGCCACATAGTGCCAGGGCTCTGAGGGCACAAACAATGTGCCTGACCAGCCTCCCTTGGGGTCTCCTACCTCACTCTGCTCAATGGCCCTGGGGCTCCATCTCAGCTCAGCCTGGGGCTGTCAGTCCCTTTCAGGGCTGGGGTCTGTGGAGGCTCCCCATGGGGCAGGCAGAGCAGGGTCTCATAACCAGGGCAATTGAGGCATACTGTGTAACTATGCAGTACTCTGTGCTTTGCAATGGACTGCCTCTTTGATGTAGGATCACATAGTTTTTCTCAAATTAAATAACATAACCTGCATTTTCTTTTTTTTAATTAACATGTGAATGTGCCTCATTTTCTAATGATCTTTTTTATTGTAATAATAATTCATTTTCATCATAAATCAGTTCACAGTGCTAAAATATTCTTATGATAAATTCTTATTTGTGCATGTAATATAACTTTCAAAAACATGCCACATATTTTTAAATGTACAGAGCACTGCACTGTTAGAGGATAGTCGAAGAGGAGGTACAACTAACACAGCCCTACTATACATGTTCACCTATAACAAATACTTGCAAAACTGGAACGCCATATTAGAGTTTCTGCTGAATGAGGATTGGTGAGAGAATCTATTGTTTGAAGTCTGTCTTGTTTGTAGGCATTGCACACAGCAGAATTAAACATAAATCTTTTAAAGGCAATCCATTTTCTACAGCACTGCATTTCCAGATGTATAACAGATGTATTTCAAAGATAAAGGGGTTATCTTTGAAAAAAATGAAACAAACCCAACATGTCCCTGTGCCCCTCTCCTCTTGTGTAGATTAGAGTGTGGGTAATATGAAGGGAAGTCTACTTCAGGACGCTCTCCCTCCCAGAACTCCCTGCCTGCAACTCCATACTATACGTTTCTTCTCTGTCACCAGGTTCTACTTCCCTGGATCCCCTTCCCATTGCTCCCGCTGCCATGAAGATCCCATGCTTTTCATTCCTTCTTGATTCTACTGTTGTCAGGATTTTTTTTTCCAAAAATTGATGCTCATTTAGGCATCCACAGATTACTCTAGGTCTCAATATTAGTGATGTAGCAACTCTCCACTTGCACCCCAAATGAAGTGACAGCAGCTTATAGGGAATGATTTTCTTGACTGTTTTTATAATTTGAGATTGCTAATCAAAAGTATGGCTGGTTGAAAGAAAAAAATTTCTTGTCTTTATCTTGAAAGAGTATAGAGGGAAGATATGCTTTGTCACTGAGTTACAACTGTCTGCCTTCCTGTCCCAGCTCCAGCAGTAAAACTGTATGGTATGGATCCCATCCGTGTGCACTCAGCCAGCTGTATCTGGAGTGCAAAGCCAACAGCAAAGTGTCAAGTCTGGTCTTACTTCCCTGAGATGAGGCTCATTTTAAAAATAAATCTTGCAGTGTCCAGAAGTTATTGCCACAACTAGTGAGATTCTAAAGACAATGTCTGTTCTAAATAGAAGGAAAAGGGACAACATCTTCCATATCACTGCCTGGTAGCTCTTAGGGAATACCAGGTCTCTAACGATGACTGCATTTCTTTTTCTTGTAAATTCACTTACTGCCTACCAGAGGGGTCTGCTTATATTTAGTGTTTGTTTCTATATCTCTCACTTTTTAATTACACCTAACCTTTTATGTCCATTCTGTCTTTTGCCTATTGCGGGATAGGTACTCAGTGAAATTACGGTTTCACAAACTAAGACAAATGGATGAGGTTACGAGGTAGGTAAATTTGGCCTTCCTTATGGCTCCAAGTGAATACAGCAGGCTCAAGCAGGGTCAGTATTGCCACCCTGTGAAAGAAATAGAAGTATACTGTTTCAGCTGTTCTTCTACAGCAATTTTTTTCCTTGCCCTTTTTCTTCATCCCAACACAAAACAGCAGGGAGTAAGGCAGGGTCCAAAGCCTGTAATTCCCTAAATATTCCCTCGATTTAAATCTTTTCAAGAATTCAGCTTTCATGCAATTTGTTCACCATAAAAAAGAAAAACAAGTGGGTTTTGGGGGTTGGTTTTGTTGTTGTTTTCTTTGGAGATGGACAGTAAGTATGTATAGCCTAGGATTCTCATGCAATGCCCATTATTACAGTATCTGAGTGCCTCACAGGTCATCATAGTACAGTTGTCATACCTTTTCTTCTATGTCTGAAATTCTACTGCAACATATAATGTATTTCTCAATGTTTGTACTGCATCAATCAATTATTTATACCTTATCCCTCTGATCACCCAAGGGATATAAACTTCTACACACTGTGCATTAATGTCCTGAAGTTCTTTAGGCAGAAAACAGGTTGAATTGGAATGAAAACATTATTACATACGTTTAGCATCTCAGACATGTGCCCATTTTATTAGCATTTAGTGGGTAAAATTGGCAAATTTATTTGACATAAAAAATACAATTGTAGAAAAGAAATCATTACTTTGAGGATGTAAATACCAGGTAGGTTTTCTCTTCACAGATAACATTTAAGAGACCAGAAATATGACATTTTTCCACTAGCAAAAGAAATAGAGAATGGTAAAAGCAAGAATTATTCCTGTTTTCCACCCTGAAACAGTGGATTCTGTTTCAGCAACAGAAATCTGGATGTAGCCCAGGGACAGGCCTGGCTCAGAAATTAACATTTCAACATTTCTAGGGCCAATTACATTCATTTGCCTTCAGTGTTTAGGGGGGAGGAAGTTGGGAGGGGAAAATAGCATGGGGAAAAAAAATTAAAGAAGCCTGGCAGCCATGTTCTTGCCATCCTACAATGTTCTTTTTAAGATCAGAATAAGGTTGTGCCCAGATCTCCATATTCGTTTGTCAAGGCACAGCTCCTGCTGTTGGGAATTCTAGTACTGAAATGGTTATTACCGCTTTGCTAAAGGCAGCTATTACTCTAGTTATCTAAAGACAAGGAAAGACAAGACCCTGCAAAAATGAGATTTTAATCACTGTGTTGTTTTATTTGATACTGATTTTAATCATCTTTCCCCCCTGAGCCACTTTTTTATTAAATTACAAAATATAAAAAAGATTGTGAGTCCTGCTAGAGGTTTCTGATTTAAACTTATGAAGTTGGATACTGTAGGAATAGATACCTTGAAGAACTTTGCATTGCAAACCTTAAAGCTCCTTTTCTACCCAAAATCTTTCTGTCTTTATAGAAGTATACTTTTATTTACCAAACATTCTTATATGGTACATACATAGACAGTGCTCGAAGGCAAGAAAGTCAGTTTGCAATCTGTAAAATCAAAAGTAGGAAGGTATTCTGACTTAGCATACTGTGTAGCTACACTTACAGTTGCAAACTGATAATGGTTCCATAGGGGCTGTGTTGGTATGTGTGTGTGGTCTCTTTGAACCCACATGCCTCTCATCGGTTAATGTTCTATCTCCCTTTTCTTTCTGACTGTTTCCTACAGCTGTATGCTGTCCTTTGTCATCACTAGATTAAAACTATGGGCAAGAACTCTCTTTCACCGAACAGCCTTAACACAATAGCATAACAGCCCAAGCTAATAAAGTAATAAACATGCTAAACAACAATAAGGGAAATCCAATACTTAGCAGGTACATTTAGAAATTGAAGACTGGTCTTTACAGAAGACAAAATTTCTCCACTTGGAGAAATTTGAACAGGAAGTGATGTAAGTTATAATTTGAGACTAATTTAGAAGAAATATTTTATAGAATGAACACTTATTTTTCTCAACCCCCATAACACCAATTTGCAAATCATGCTTCCCTCTGCATGATGGACTAACTGAAATTCTTTCTTAGATTTTTTTTTTTTTTCTGCCAGCAATGATTTCCTGCTTTTCATTACTTACGGATTTTAAGTGTCTGTTTAGCTGTGGCTGGTCACGTGATGCATGATACATCCCTGGACCTGATGAACATTATTTTTCTCATCAAGAAACCCCTCTTGCATGATGTGTAGAACAGAATCTTTCCTACATCTCTTTCTTGAAATGTTTTTCTCTCTGTGTTTTCGTGTTGACAAAAATAGGGACAGTGTAATAAAATACTATAATATTCCAAAAAGAGGATATGATAGATTAGTCTGCTATATTCTTTGATAAGGTTAGCTTGATTTTTAAATAATACCATTCATGTAGATTTTTGTCAAACATTTAACATGTTGAGCTGTGGGAAAATATGAATTTAAATGAAGGAAAGAGTTTGCAGCAAAACTGGAGGACATCAGGACAGTCTGGAGATGATGCAGAATAGGTAGAGAACGGGAGTTAGGACTTGAAGGCAGAATTGTTAGGCATTTGTCTTAGAACTCATATACCCAGTAATGGCTAAGAGATGAAACATTGTAGGACACTACTAAATTCCCTAATACCAGGCATTAGGGACGTTTTATAGATGCACTGGAGATCAGAATACCACACTGCCTTGAGGACTGATGGATTAGATGGTAAGTGTTGGTGAAGCTTACTATATAGGAGGTCCCTTCAGGTCTGTCTTCCAGACATGAAATATATGATCACTTTAAAATTAATGCTGGAATGGAATGGAACATGGCAGCCAGTCAGTGGTGTTTGGACTTGCAGTGCTAACTCCATGATATCAAAGTAATTTCCTCCCTTCCGCCTGCCCGCCCGCCCGCCTGCCCGCCTGCCCACCCGCCAACCCTTGTTCTCCCCAGGAATTTTTTTTCAATGTCTGCAGAAGAAAAAAATTCATTGTTTGCAACTGTAAAAAATGAAGGCCATCAATACCAATGCCACTAATCCGTGTTTTCCAGAGTAGAAAATTCTAATGTTAGGTCTGTTAGTGATACTGGATAATATTTGAATTATATTAAAAGCCAAAGTCATTGGCTTCAGTGACACCCAAATGTCAACTGTTGTTTTTCATTGATCGAGTACTGCATGAAAAAGGGAACAGACACAGTTCTTCACAAAATTCTGGCACTAATATCATTGGTCTAGGAGAAAAACAAACAAATATTCCAATGAAAAAGGAGCTAGGAAAACAAGTACTATTCGCACAGACTTTATTGTGCAGTTCAGTTGTGACTGTAATTATTCTGAGTATAGTCCACAGTTTCAAAAAGTTCAGTGATTTTAATTCTGAATACAACTCTGGTAATAATGCATTACTATTTACATTCCCATATGTCTGCTAAACTGTGCAAGATCAAAGCTGTGCAAAACTAGCCCTTCTCACTATTTTGTCACCATCCTTTACCCTTATAGGCATGAAAATGGAAATTTTTTCCTGTTATGCAGAGATAATGTTGCTATGGTTATAATTCTATAAAGGTAAAGTAGATTTATCAAAATAATTGGAGGCATGATTCTCCATTAAGGTCAACGATTGCAGAGACAGGCTGACATGAAATGAGTGAACTTTTAATTTGCTTTTTTTTCTCCTTTACTTCCCTTTCTGTGAATGGATATTCAGCTGGGATATGCTGACAGAAGCCTGTCCTGGGAAAGACACATTAAACCTTAAGTCTGAAATGTTAATACATCAATTAATGGGACTACTCTGGAGGCATGAACAAACTTAGTTTTTACATGACCCTTCTACCATTTAGGTAGCAAAGATGGGGAGATACATAGTGGTAGAAGCATGTTAAAGTTTCAGGGTTGTATATGTTTTTGGTTGTGTATATCGGTACTTGGTGGAGTTCATGTTTGTGGATACCAACATAGATGGCTATGAGCTAAGTTAATTAATTTGCTAGTTTCCAACAGATATTGATTAACAATAACTCTGAGTATTAAAGAAAAAACTATGTGAAAGGTACAGGTCCACTAGTAATTATTTTCCTCTTTAACATTGTTGCTGGAACCTAAAATGTACAAACCCTGCAGTCTTAACTTCTCTCTATAAGTTACTTGTGTGTGCAAAAACATTATCCAGGTTAACTCATTTAGAAAAGTGCCAAATATTTCCCTATTCTGAGGATTATTATTATTTTGAATATTTATAATATTACAAAATTTAACTATTTATATTCTGATTTGATATACTAATATGCAGCTTGGGCACATTTATTCTTCCTCTTTTTTTTTTTGCTGTATATAGTGGATAGATTTTTTTCCAAATGTGAGGTAACAGGAAATGTACTGATTTGTCCCTCCTAGGAATTGCAGCAGCTTATCATTCCAATTCTCCCAAGACATTCTGACGCAAATGCCTCTCCAGTCATTGATGTCATGAATGTACTTTTAATCATGCTTGAGAAAATTCCAAGATAAAGGTGACTGGGCCCTGAAAAACTGTTTTTCCCCAGTCAATAAAGTCCTCCCGCTTTCTAAGGATTTTACTTTGTGTTGCAATTTTTGATCCTGTAGGACATAGTGAATTGCCACCTAGTGTGGTAATGGGGACCAGGAAAACAGTCTCACTTGGATATGTTATCAAACCTATGCTCAAGTACATTTCCATGTGTTGCAAAAAAAGTCCAGGGTAATACTGTTTCCTTAAGAGCAATGTTCAGTGGGAATAGATTCCCATTTCATTTTGCATTAAATCTTTTCCTAGGAGGTTGGAGGTTTAGGCAGGGACATGGGGATACTCACCATTTTGGTATCTGGGTGCCAATAGCTGAAGTATATTTCATGTACAGAATTTTTTTTTACATGAATGCAAACAGAAATCAGTTTAAGAAAAATACTCTGAAAAGAGAAATCCCTCATTCAAATAGAAAAAAATACTTGAAATAGAATTTTCATTCAGCTTAAAAATGTAGTTCTCCCACCTATAAATTTTGCTGTTTCCATTCAGTAGAATGGCAACTGCTTCTTTTGCATTGTAAGGTGTAAATTTCATCTCTCATATCCCTAGTAGGATACGTAATACTGCAGGCTAGTTATGAGCTAGCAGAAGCATGCCAGATGTAACTTCCTCTAACAGATTTTCATTTTTGTCAGTTAAAATTACTGTGTCTATGAAGAGATTCTTTTTTTTCTCTATGCCTACCACACCACCTTTACTTTGAGCAGCAAAACTGCAGTGGCAGTTTCAGGAAGCTATAAAGGTCATACTGGGCAGGGGAAAACCAACAAGATTGTCAAAGGTAGAAGACCAAATCTGCCATTTTTTCTTTGTTGGTGCATTTTATGTGACTTCAATTAATATTCACCTGATCTGTATTCAGTGGCCATGCAAAACCAAATAATTACTTGATTTTATATTTTGAAAACAGCAAATTTATCCTCTTAGCTGGTCAGCTATCAAATTTCCTTAGAGTTTTGCCAATATGA